>NW_027283162.1:0-108470 GCF_046629955.1 Centroberyx affinis | reverse complement strand
TTTCTTTTTAACCACAGAGGTTTCGGGCTCTCTTCACTTCCTAATCCCCCCCCCCCCCCCCCCCCCGCTCCAACTCCAATAGCTCTACCGTGATGTAATGTGCAGGAGGGATGAAGTGTGTGTGTGTGTGTGTGTGTGGAGGAAGCTCACATACAGACATATGGAGGGGATTGTATAGCCCTGCAAGGGGGACTCTTAGACCCCCCCCACCCCCCCAGCCACCCAACCACTCTCCAGAATCACTCAGACAAAAACAAGGGGTTAGGGTTGTATAGGGTGGTGGAGTGTGTGTGTGTGTGTGTGAGGGTGCTCCAGCATGTGTGAGAGTGCACTTGAAAGGAAGCGTGAGTATACACTCTCACACACACACACACACACACACACACTATGTATATTTGTGAAGCCACACCAGCACCGGGAAATTTCAACACATTTCTACATGTGTGTGTGTCTTAGCGTGTGTGTGTGTGTGTGTGTGTACATGACGCTTGTGGGATTCTGTCTCTTGGGTGAGAGAGAGAGAGAGAGAGAGAGAGAGCTGGTTTACGCCTTCTCCTGAACAGTAAATCAGAGGAGGAAGTGGAAGAAATGTGTGTGTGTGTGTGTGGGGGGGGGGGGGTATGGTGTTGAAGAAAAGTTTCCCTCCAACATAAATATGAATCTGAGGCTCTTGGGGGGGGGGGGGGGGTAAAGCCGGGTGTGTGTGTGTAATTGTTAAAAGATATGGCTCGATAGCTCATGCTCATTAGGGCAGACGTATTGAAACACTTGAAAATGAAGTTTTTGGTGAAAGAGAGACCAGACAGAAAGGCAAAGTAAAGGAATAGTTCACCCCAAAAATGAAAATTCTGTCATCTATTCACCCTCATGCCAAATGAAACACAGGTGAAATCTGTTAGTCCATATAACACACAGGGAGGCTGCCAGCACAACTTGGTAGCAGCCTTCTCCAAAACAACTGAAGTCAATGGGGACCTGTTCTTTAGAGTTCGAATTTCCATTTTTGGGTGAACTATTCCTTTAAAACACATTTCACAGACGGGCTTTTATGTCATTCGTTACATTCCACAAAACCAAAAATGTCTATATCGTCTATAAAATGTCCCTATTTTCTTCCCCTTCCCTTGCAAATGCAAAGCGCCACAGAAATAGAGTTTATTATTCTCTGGGGAATGTAAGATGACTATATCAGCAGGCATTTGCTGCCATAAATCTCCGTTTTTACAACATATGCAAAGATTTGGAACTTTAGCAGTAATGTACCAAATGTAAAAAAAAAAATACTTGTCTGCTTGGTAACTTCTGTCATCATCTCCTCCCCCTCATGCCAGTTGAAACACAGGTTGAGGAAGAGGGAGCAGAGGAAAAAACATGCTGAAGAAGAAGAGAGAGATGGATAAAGTGAGAGGGAATGTTGGAGGGACGGTTAAAGGAATAGTTCACCCAAAATGAAAATTCTGTCCTCATCTCCTCCCCCTCATGCCAGTTGAAACACAGGTGAAGTTTGTCCATATAACACACAGGGAGGCTGCCAGCACAACTCCATAGCAGCCTTCTCCAAAACAACTGAAGTCAGTGGGGACCAGTTCTTCAGAGTTCCAAAAAGACCTACAGTATATTTACACCATTATTTGGTGAAAATCTGATTTGCAACAAATAATGGTGTATAGGTCTTTCTATTCACAGTGTGATTGTTTGGCTGTTTCTGTTTTGGAACTCTAAAGAACAGGTCCCCATTGACTTCAGTTGTTTTGGAGAAGGCTGCTACTAAAGTTGTGCTGGCAACCTCCCTGTGTGTTATATGGACAAATTTCACCTGTGGCATGAGGGTGAGTAGATGATGACAGAATTTTCATTTTTGGGGTGAACTATTCCTTTAATGCTGTTACAAAACCGGTGTTAGGCCTGTTTCGCTCAAACTTCAGATCATTCGGTCCAACTATGGTGAATGCATTCTTGCCAAAAAGTCACTCCTATTCCAAATGGTGCTACATTAGCTATGCAGTTGTAATTTCATGTGTGGGCTGCAGCCTGAGCCTCATGGCAGACACTGTAGTTTAAAGCAGTTCAATGCGCTATAGGAGTCAGTGTTGTTTCAAGCTTGTTTGCCCTCACCTCTTTTGTATGTATATATTACCCCACCCATCCCATCTCATCAATCTGAAAAGGCCATCGCCTCCTATATCCTGTTTACATGCAACCCCCTCTCGACCCCCTCTTCCTCACCATCCCCCTCCTCCCGGCCCCTCCGTGTCCAGTAGAACCTGTGAAGAAGAAGAAGAAGAAGAAGAAGAAGAAGGAGGGGAGCGCTCCCTCCTCTGGCCCTCTGGGGTTTTTTTTCTTTTTTTTTTTTTTCTTGTCAGATGAGAGAGAGAGAGGCCGTCCCCGTCGTCTTAGTGTATTCAGTGAAAAGAGTAAGCGCCAGCGGGGGGGGGGGGGTCCACTGTATCTCCCGGGCCCTCCTTTATAAAAAAAAACCTCTTCTTTTTCTTTGACCCCCCCCGCCCCACCCCTGCCTTTCCCCTCGTTTTCATGATCCTCGGAATGCGAGAGAGAGAGAGAGAGAGAGAGAGAGAGAGGCTGCAGGAACTCCGGGCGGCTGACGGGGGGCGCTCACAATACTTCTCCCCTCGCCCCCTTTTCTCTCTTTCTTTCTTGGGGGGGGGGGGTGTACGTTCCTTCAGTAAAAAGCGACTTCGGGTCAGGGGTACTTATTTATTTATTCTCGCTAAGGCCCTCGTTCCCGTACTAACCCGGGTTTTCAAACCCCCCCCCCCCCCCTTCGGTCCAGCCCCAGCTCCACCCCCCCCCCCGCCCCCACCCCACCCCAACCCCCCCTCCCACAGCGCTCTCGTCTCTTAAAAGCCTCTCCAGCAGTGCCAGTGTGTTTCCCCTGAAAAGACGGCGCTTCTGGGAGAGAGAGAGAGAGAGAGAGAGAGAGAGAGAGAGAGAGAGAGAGAGAGAGAGAGAGAGAGAGATGTGGCGCTCGGTGTATAGGCGGGTAGCCCCCCGGAGAATGTGTTGTGTGGAGCAGCAAATTAATGGCATCAGACAGCCTTGTGACAGGAAACCCCATTATGTGACAGGCGCACAATGCCGCCGAGACTGGGTTTCAAAAGTAAAAAAAAATAAATAAAAAAATAAGACAAAAATTACATTATAAAAAAAACAAAAAAAAAACACCCCCACACTTACCAATTCTGCACCCTTCCCCTTTGAAAAACGACGCCTCTCTCCAACACTTCGGGTATCCCACGTAATCCACGACTCTAAAATTCTAAAGCCAGCCCTGAAGACCTCACGTTTTCTCGCATTTTCCGGGGGGGCCAAGATGAGATTTGGGCACCCTTTTATCGATGAAAACAGTACGGCAGTGTGCGATGGAAGCGAGCTTTGTTCAGATCAAACGTGCACTTAAAGGAGAACAAAGACGCTTTATTTTGCATAATGTCACACGGATCCCCCGAAAAGCTGTAAACGGTGCGCAAATGTGTCGCACGAGACTTGAGAGTTATTATCCGAGCGACATCGAGGAGAAGAAGGCTGGTGGGGAGATAAGATTTTTTTATATACTTATAGTACAGTCAGAAGTGCTTTTTAGGAATTCAGATAAGTATTACTACCAAATATCAAATGAACTACAGATTGTTCAGGATGGAGTTGGGTCCCTGGGTTTTCACATGTAACAAAAAAGTTCCATGTGAAGATAGATAGATGGATAGATAGATAGATAGATAGATAGATAGATAGATAGATAGATAGATGGATAGATACTTTATTCATCCCCTTGGGGAAATTCAGGTGTCCAGGAGCTCACACATATAACTATAGATTAGAGACAATACACAATAAAATGGAACATGTGAAGTCAAAGCACATGTGCTTTTGGAACATTTTATATTTAAAAAAAAAAAAAAATCACATTGTATTCTGACATCACGTGACAGTTGTAAGGTTGAAAAGTTTTTTTGTTTTTTTTCAAATGTGAACATTTTTCTTCACATTTTCACCTGCCATCACATATGACAATATTTGCTTCACATGTGAAAACTTTATTTCACACGCAAAGAGGTAATTCACAGGCGCATGTGTCATTTTCACGTGGGAAGCTCGATGGGAAATTTCATGTGGGTTTTCACATGTGACTTTTCTGTAAGGGCGTAAAACAGTGTTTCTCAACGTGGGGTGCGGGGACCACCAGGGGTCCTTGAGGGGGTTCCAGGGGGTTCCAGGGGGTCCCCAGGCAAATTGATGAATTGTTAAACTTCATTATTTCATTTACAAGAAGTTAACTAAAGAAGAATGACTGTTTTGATCATAGTTTCTCTGTTATCTCTCTACCTACAATACAGATAGTCATGGAATTCTGGACAAAATCATATCTAACAATAAAAATGTTAGCATATTTGGGTCCGAAACACAAAATATCATCAAATGGGGGTCCAAGGCCCAAATGTGGACTAAATTAGGGGTCCTTGATATGAAAAAGGTTGAGAATCACTGGCGTAAAACACCCTGTTGCCATTGTTCCAGTAGCTAAGAACATTTCAGTAGAGTACAGTAGAATGCTATACAGGTCAATATAATCACTAATACCCCCCCCCACCCCCCATATCCTCTGACACTTCCTCCGCAGATTACTCTTGGCTTTCACGGCTTTTCTGTCAAGTTCAGGTTACAGCAAATGCAAAAATAAAAAGCTCGGAGCAGAAGAAATGGAGAGAACGGCTGTCCTGTTTGTGGTGACGGGGGGACCTTGGCCGACCTGCCTATCACAACCCCGTCCATGTAACTCCCTTTGATTGGCAGAACGTTATATAATGGACTTGGATCCAACACACTATTTTCCGTTCTTTGCAGAGCATGAAGGCCAGCTCCACTGATGTTTCTAATGACCTGTAGGTCAACCTAGATTGTATTAACCATACGTTTCATGGACAATGATCACTCTTTCTGTGGGTTTTGGAAGTTCTGCAGCATCCATCTCTATCCATTTCCCTTTAGGCTGATATTCCTCCTGACTATGTTATGAATGCCAAATGCTGTAGGGAGACGTCAGCTCTTAAATCGTCTAAAATAATAATCCATACATCCTTGGATTGAACCTGACAAGTGCAGAACATTAAAAATGAGTCAGAAAATAGTCTTCCTGTAAAATATTTTAATTAAGCATGAGACGATATATCGGAATTCAATATATCGCAACACAACAATTTGACAATACGTATCGTGGATCCCAAAAATACATTGCGATATTCGCTACATATTGCGCTGGCATATTTTGTCATTGAACTTTTATTTAATACATCGTATCGTGGTTGTATTGAATCGTGAACCTCATATTGTGTATCGAATCGTATTGTTTTAATTTAAATTTATTGATAAAATAAGAAGTTGCCTTTATAGCACAGTTGGTCTCCTGACGCTAAATGGGACAAGTATTCTTGGTGACGAAGGGAACTTAGATGTACACAAGCTAAAAGTGTAATTCTTGTACATTTGGGTAAGATTTCACTTGAGGTGCATTGTGTTGCATTAAGCAGATTGTAAGACCATTAGAAGAATAGATAATAGTAGATACTATAAGAGATACTTTCTTACTATGTAATCATCAGACAAACATAAGGAAATTACGTGCAATTTACTATCCACTTGCTCAAAGTATTCAACTAAATTATTTTTCACATTGTGTATATTATGACAGTGGTTCTCAACGTGGGGTCCGGGGACCACCAGGGGTCCTTGAGGGCATTCCAAGGGGTCCCCAGCAAATTGATGAATTGTTCAACTTCGTTATTTTGTCATTTTAGAATGACTGTTCTGATCATAGTTTCATCATAGTTATCTCTCTACCTACAGTACAGATAGTCATCTGGACAAAATCATATCTGACAATAAAAATATTCTCAGATTTGGGTCCAACTGGGGGTCCGTGGCCCTAATGTGGACTAAATTAGGGGTCCTTGATATGAAAAAGATTGAGAACCACTGTATTATGTCATGCTCTGATTATAATTCGAAATATTTTAGCATTCTGATACTTTCAGAATCATCATTCGCTCACAATGTGCTTATAATGCACATACAGTACGATGCCTTAAAATGCCTTATGAGCTCCACTTCAAGTATATACCCGTATTCGTTCTGTGAGATACATATGCATATGAAAATGTGATCTAGGCCTTGCGGGGTTGTCA
Source organism: Centroberyx affinis (assembly GCF_046629955.1). Classification (NCBI taxonomy): domain Eukaryota; kingdom Metazoa; phylum Chordata; class Actinopteri; order Beryciformes; family Berycidae; genus Centroberyx; species Centroberyx affinis. The sequence goes on along the minus strand of NW_027283162.1, from coordinate 102,273 downwards.
GTCAAAAGGAAATTCTTGAAAAATCAGAACACTGGCTGACATCACCGCTGGCGATCAGTGCAACACCCCACGCCTTTACTCAGCCCAGAGCCAAGCAGTGTGCTGGATACTGGCCGGAGTCCCTTTCCTCCCCTCATCCCTCACTCAGTGCACACACTTCATTTCGTGGGGTGCGTTTCTCCAAAAAAGTCAACAAGACGACAGCTTTGCAAAATGGCCCGGGCCCAGATATCATTGATTTGCGTGTGCAGGGAATTAGCAGTTAAGGTTTTCGATTTTATTCCTTGACGGTAAAGATGACATTTTCGAGGTTCGGTTTTTCCGAGAACTGTCCGGGGCGACGAAACGAACGAGACAAAAAAAACACCTCATTTTCTCCCCCCCCGAAGCATGTGTGAAATGCATTATGGGGGGGGGGGGGGGGGAAGTGGAGCGGCCCTTACCGGCTGCTCAAAATGGATGTCAACTTTTATCTGTGTTTGTTTGCCGAGGATAACGGCACGGACGAGTTGTCGCGTGTTTCGAAAACAGCGCCGTTCCAAACAGTCACCGCTTAGAAATTCAAAGAGCTCGCTTCCTCAGAGATAATTTTTAGCTCTTTAGAAATCATTTGCGATCGTCTTTTGATCCCTTTTAGGCTACATCTGCGTTGAGACATTTCAATCTCCTTTTCGCATAATGAGGAGGCATGCATCTCAGTGGGAACCGTGCTGTAGAGAGGACGGGTATTTCCTTTCACTCCCAACAGGATTAGGAGACAGTGCACTGATAAGATTGCCAAAGACGTCGGCATCATAATCCTGTCTTATGGTCGTCTCGAGATCTTTGATCCCTCTCTGAATTCGTATGCATGAATGTATAGAAAGAGTTAGAGATAACGAGACTTTAATGCCCCGAAAGCCAGATTTCCATATAGCACGTTAGCTTTAATCGCACTTGTATTGATTAGTCCCAAAACATGAAACATACAGTGGATATGCCACTATTCGCCAATGTTCAAAGATTTTCCATGAAATATGGAAGTTCAATTAAAAGATCAGAGTACGTGGGACTGGTTTAATGAGTTGATTTAACTTTGTAGTGACTGGCAGATCAACTTAAAGGACAGTTCCAGCGTGATTTGAGTTGTTGCTCATTCTTAACATTTTCCATCCCTTTCATGTTAATTGTGACAGTGTTTACACTTTGTATAACATACTTCAGTAACACTTTACAATAAGGGTCACTAAGTTAAGGGTGAGTTAATGCTTAATAAGGGTTAGTTAATGCTTAATAAGCATTAAGTAACCCTTAACCCAACTAACAGTTAACTAATGTGTAATTTACTAATGGTGTTCATGTTAACTAAGGTATTAATTTATACATTATTTAATAGTTTATAAAGATGACTATTAAAAAATGTATAAATTAATACCTTAGTTAACATGAACACCATTAGTAAATGATTACCAGACACATTAGTTAACTGTTAATTAAGGGTTAGTTAATGCTTATTAAGCATTAACTAACCCTTAACTTAGTGACCCTTATTGTAAAGTGTTACCCATACTTCTTGGTCTCAAAGAAAATAACTCTTCACGGTCGACCATGAAGGTAACCAATCACTGTGAATGAGAAACCGACAACCGCATTTTGCAAAGTTAGTTGCATCACAACACTAATATTAGGTGATACACTTTGAAATATTTTGAAAGACATTCTGGTCACCATTTCACCGTAATGAAAGTACTGCAAAATGATCTACAGTGATGTACAACAGTAAGGGAATGCAGGAAATGAGCAAAAACAGGGTGTATGGAGTTCTCTACTTTCTCTAGATAAGTAAAGGTTAAAGCTGCACTAGGCCAGATTTTTATGTAAAAAGACAGCTGTCTTATCAGTCTAAACCAGTGCTTCCCAACCTTTTTCCTCAAGGGAGCCCTATTCTATCACTGAGTAAACAGACGACCCCTGACGAAGTGACATATTTTATGGATATTTCATATTATATTCAATGCATAACAATAACAGCACAGAACAACTGATAACTGTACAATTAACCCAAATAGTGAACGCAGTAACTGCAGGAAGTTTGTGTAAAACGAGCAATTTGGATGAATATTGAGCAGATTATGTAAATATTGCATCAGAGATTAGTTTTCCTGATATTTTTAGGAACGTTTTATACAATTCTCTGTATTATTTATTTTTAACTATCATACATACTTATTATGCTTATTTTGGACAAATTCAGTGTTTTCTTCTCCCTGACGCTCGGCCGTTGTTCTATTAGTTCTTTGGTTGTTTTAACTGTGAACTTTTCTAATGCAGGACGAGGCTGTTTAGCAGAGAGTGAATATAGCTTGTGTTCATGTCTTCACCGCGCCCTTATCCTCGTTTATATCTTAAAAAAACATCTAAACTTTAGAAATAACAACTACATTTAGTTCTTTTCTTCACAGAAATTAATGAAATGCTGAGATATACTGTATATACATATTTTTAAAGTTTTCTTACACCCCTTAAAACCAAGAAGGCCTTGCGACCCCTCGTGAAGCTTTGGCGACCCCTAGTGGGGGTCGGGACCCCCAGGTTGGGAACCAGTGGTCTAAACCACAAAGTGGGGCTGCAACAGAGAAAAGCGCCCCAATCCCCGCAATCGAGACGGCGTCGATTCACCCTATTTGATGACTTCTGGGTAATGAAGTCCTTCAAACTTTCAAAAATTCAAACAGTTACCTCCCGCTGCCACTAGGAGACGCCAAAGTGCGACGTTGCCTTCCGCAGCTTTAAAATAAAATAAAAACACACAACCCCTTTTTCCGTCTAAACCTCTGCTTCCCTACCTACCTCCGTGTATATTCCTCTCTTCTCTCTCTCTCTCTCTCACACCTCTTTTCTCATACCTCTTTTCTTTGCAGGCCAAGCATGGGGTCCTGTTTGACCGGCAACCCAAAGAAAGTGAGCCTGGAGGGCAAGAGCGTGAGACCAGGTACTGTTTCCTTTAGGCATAATATCTGTTCTCCCAGCGATCCTCGATACCCCCAAGAGCAACGTCCCCACATCCAACAAAAATGAAGTCAATGCACACAAAGTTAAAGGTAGACAGGACACTGTAATCGCATACTGTGGATATATGCTTCTCTCCAGCTGAACCTGGGAGGGGGGGACGTTTCAACAGAGCGAGCTGGAATAACACGGAGGAACGTCCAACAATAATTCACCCGCCGTCTTTCCTTTCGGTCCGTCCAATAGAATAAAAAGCGGACCACATATAAATATAAGGATGGAGTGGAAGCGAGGGAAAGGTATGGAATTACTTTGATCTCGAATGTGCAACCGAGCAGGAACCGAATCGCCTGTCAGTATGAAGAACATCCAGAACACCCTCTACTCCAAAGGATCCCTATATGCCGGTGTATTCCCACCACCCAGGGAATCCTCTAGAGGTTTGTCCCGGGACTTTTTTTTTTTTTTTCCCTTCCCACAATGCACCGAGTGGGGTAGGTAGCCCGCTCTGTAATTTTACAGCCCTGCTTTTGGAACCAGAGACTCGCTGGACGGAGTTTGGATTTGCTTTTTTACCTCTCTTCGCCATGGAAATGATATTTCCAGCCTCAGCCTAATGACACATAATCCAACATGGAAGGAAGCAAACAGAGCATGAAAGATTTGACCTAGTGCACACATATTCGCATTCGCCTGTGCATGCATCTCAGCATAATCACAGGTGCAGTACCTCTAGAGAACAAGGTTTGCCTTAGGTCGGACATTCGCGATATTGCTCTAGCACTGTACGCCCACATTGACATTCATTCAAGATACACGCATATAATATACTCTCTCACGCACCATATTGCACAGACACACATTAGCTTTCAATATGCTGGTATTTACTTGCCAAAAAGAGCACGCCCCATGAGCAAAAAAACGAACAACTCAAATATTACACACACTTTCAAGTATTTACTCTTGTTTTAGCCAATTTCATACACTCTCACTGTAGAAATGCATACAGAGAGCGCACCCACCCACGCACACACACACACACACACACACCATCTCATGCTCTCCTTCAGTCTGTATTACAGCCAAGGAAAGCGATATTGCATATGTCAGGAGGGACAGGTGTGGCGGCCGTATACCCAGGAAGAGGGGCTTAGATTCAGGGAAGCCGCTGGCCATAGATACCCATACCCCTGTGAAGCTTATGGGCCTAAATCCTGCCACCCCATAGTAATTCTATGTGATCCGCCACCCCCCCCCCAGCAGTAACACGAGAACCCACTGCCGCTGTCAGGCACCGGCTAGATAGTGGCGTTGGCTCGGGGACAACAGCTGAGGAGGACGGGGCCGTGTCCGCAGCGCAGGACGGCTGTGATGTCATGGGAGACATTCTGGAGCTGTCAGCTGTGATCATTTCTCTCTGTGTCAATCTCTCGCTCTCTCTGCAGATTTTCCATGCATGTGGGAATGGAAATACACAGTACAGACATTACTAGCCAATCAGGAATTCTGCAAATGATCCCTTGAAGTGGGCCAGCCATCACAGAACGTGATCCCGACTATTTGATCATGTATTGTAATTTACGTTTTGTGGTTTTCCCACTGTCCCTCTACCTGCCTTGTTTACTTCTACTTCAGCTAGTGATTTCCTACATTTCCCAGAATGCCTTTCAAGAACCCCCAGAGAAGAGGCCTGGGGCCGGTTGCAAAAAACACCTTAAGTTTTCTCCTTAAGTATGACACTTAAGGCTTAATTTCTCCTTAGCTGAAGGACTTACTTAAGGGTGTTGCACAGAATCCCTTAAAAGGTTTCCTTAGTTAAGGAAAAACGTTAAGGCATTTACTGCATTGAAAGAGATTTTAGATTTTATTTTAAAATTCTACAGTTTCCATGGAGACCGTTTGTTTGCTTGCACTGCGCTTGTGATACCTGTTATCGCCTCACCTGTTATCGTCTCACAGAGTTGGCCTATAGATAGTAAAAAAAAATGGCAGAAGAAAAGAAGACAAGAACACCAAATTGGTCAGAGGAGGAAAAGATTATACTTTTATAATAATCTTTAATAATCTTTATACTTTTAAAGATTATACACTATAATCTGTCTAAAAGTGTCAGACCATTTGTTGCAGTACTGATGAAGTAATGGCATCATACATGATTTCACTGATTTGTTTGGCTGGCACTAGTCCTCACTGGTCCTATATAGTTTTAGACTTAAAGCGGCAATAAGCAATTTTTCTGACCACTAGAGGGCGACGGAACAGCGCTGCAACACATTTGTAAATTACACACAGCAAAGCCACTGCACTACGGAGGCCTACCAAGGACATACATTGCAAAACACTGTGCATAAAGGCTAACAGCTAAGATAAAAGTACCTACAGAGAAGTGTCGCCGGTTACCAATCTATCTTTGACAGATCTTTCTCCCAATGAAGGTCACATGTCCCACAATGACAAGTGAAGAGGCAGGTAGCAAGTTTACTAGTTTAACAAGTTTGCTCGCTCGCTTCATTGATTCCGTCATTACGCAAAAAAATGTTCAGGGATGGGAGGGGGAGAGCGCTGCTTTTAAACAGCGAGGGAGGAGCCAAGCCTGTTTTTAAAAAAATTAAAAGCTACTGAATGGAGTGGGGGAGCTTTGTTCCGGAGCAGAATTTGACAACAAGCTTTAGAAAAGAGGTGAAAACAGCAACACAGCTGCTGCTGTGTGGATATTGGTTTGTAGCATTATGTCTAAATGAAATCTCCACATAGCACACATTATTGGTTATAAGGTCTGATATCGTTTATTGCAGGTTTAACCTGCAGTGTAATGATAATAAGAACCAAGACTGGTCCCGGTGTTGCACCCTGCCTTGCTAATTACTGAAAGAATCAATCACATGCAAGTGGTGAGCTGGTCTCAGGAAACTCATAAGCCAGAGGATCGATGGACTCAGTCAATAGGCTCCATTTAGAGTCCACTTTGAGTGTCCATCCATGGTGACTAGGTGGTGGGAGTCGACATCAGACCTGTACTAATGAATACAAGTGGGGCTAAAGTGGACTTTAAGCCTGTGGCAGCTTTGATGGTGTGTGCACCGAAATGGCCAGTCATATAGCACCATATAGCACTGCGTTTTCCATATATAATTCCTATTGAAATGGACTGGAATACATTTTGCAATGTTGTAATTTCATGCGGTATGAGTGGAAAAACTCACTCCCAAGTGAAATTCCCGCATGGCCTGCCAGCAGAACTGCATTCTATTCTTGTGACAGATTGGATACGTTCATAGTGCAGTAGTTCAGTCTGCAGCTTCAGCCCCCTGAAGTAATACTGCAGATCATTTGACTGTCTGTTGAACATGTCTAATAATGTAAGGCTGTTGCCAGGGGTCTAAATTTCAGAGAGCACTCCAGTATGTTCTCAAATTATTTGATTGCAAAATGAGATCTGGTCATTTGTCCTTTATCCCATATCGACGTTATACTTTTCTTCTCATGCAGGTGAATATGCAATCATGGTGAAAGATGTGACCAGCCCGCCATTCCTGGGCCGGGCCTTACCTGTCGCTTTTGCCTTACTGAGAGTTCTCCCAGCCAAGATGAAGAAGAAAAGCCAAACTGACAAGACAGAAAAGACCAAGCCTGACAAGACCATCTGATGTCCAGTCAACACAGAAATTTGAGAGGGAATATACTCTATATACATAGCAGACTTAGGTCCAAGCAAATAAACAACTACCACGTCAACATCATATATAAGAATAATGGCAGAATAAGGACTTATATTCATTGAGCGCCATAATTGTTTGAACAGAGGCACAATGTTGTTTCTGCTTAAAATTGTATTACTTTTGATGAGAAATGTAATTGTTAGATTTCAGTGAAACTTGTCGGCTTTAATCTTAAGGGTACTTTAGAACTACAGCCTTGTTCATGATCCCCACATTCCAGGGTGCCAAAACTGTTTGGACATGTTTAGATTATATTAATAAAGTAGTCATTTTTTATTAAAACTTGAGAAGTCCACCGTACTCAAGGAGTCATTTTTATTACATTGCCAAAAAGTTTCTTATTGTCTGAACCTCTTTCCAGTCTTTGGACAGGAACAATTGAACTAGGGTTTATCACACCAAAACATCACACTGCAAAAAATGATCAAGTTATCAAGTGATTTTCTATTGTTTCCAGACCTATCAAGCTTATTTCATGATTTTTTTGGTCAAATTATCTCACTGCACTGGCAGATAATCTTGCTGGTTTCAGTAAATTTCACTCGATTCATGCCAATATGACTTCTTTCAAGAAACTGTCATAAAACCAAGACAATTTCACTTTGACCAAGTAAATGTCCTTAAACAAGTTACATTCTCCTGAAAAAAAACAGTCAAATTTGTTGACACCAGTAAAATTATACCAGTAAAAAAGTCCTAAAATAAGCTTGATAAGTCTGGATACAAGATAAAATAGCTTAACAAGTCTGCAGCAGTTGTCAAAATTGCTTGTAAGCACAGAGAAATTATGAACCTTAACAATAATGTCAACTTCAACGTGAAGCACCACCGGAATGTAACATTTCCCATCGACATGAAGTGGTGAAATGTATCCTTCGTGGCGAGGGCCCTCAATTATTCTAATGGCATCTTAGGAGCGTAGAAGTAGCCTCGTTCGACCTCAATAAAACAACTGCTGAATGGTGATCACTCAACACTCAGGAAGGAAAGGCTGCTGCAACAGTAAGAGGTTATCTGAGGCCTACGTACATGCATCATATGCGTGCACGTGAGTGTGTTTGTTTTTCATTCTTTTCACATCTGCTGTAGAGTCGAGAGCAGCGTTGCTCTCGAGAAGTACGCACACCGACCCCAGACGTGACATAAACCGGCTCCGCCAAGGCCTCCTCGACCTCATCGTCTTGGGGGTTGCTATTAATCATGCGATAGATCAGGGTGTCACTCTTTTTTTTCTAATCTCCCCTTCCCGCTCAGATCCCGCAATAATGTGTTTCCAAGGTCTGACCGACGGGGCGGCATCCACCATGAGGTCATGATCTCGGAGGACCGCACCCCGCCGCGAGCAGACCAGACGAATGCGTCACACCGGCAGAGTCAGGCTGCCTCTGTAAACACTAAAGACACGTTAATTGACCCTAATGGACCCGAGGCAGAGGCAAGCAAATGTTTTCTTGACACAAACTTGCAAATAGTCATAGCTGGTCAAAGTCCCATCTCCCTGCCTCATTATGTTTCATTAAGTTTCTCTTTGTCCATTGTCCATTTTATTATTTTGACTTTTGGATTTAGATAGTTTGTATTTCACGCTAAGTTTCGATTCGTTAATTTCTGTGCGGTGAAGGTTTACCACCAGTGACCACCGACGCCAGAATTTAATTCTAATTCTAATCTTAAAACCTCACTTAATGATTTAGGCCAGTGGTTCTCAACATGGGGTCCGGGGACCACCGGGGGTCCTTGGAGGGGTTCCAGGGGGTCCCCAGCAAATGAATTGTTAAACTTCACCGTTATTTCATTTACAAGACGTTAACACAATTAGAGAATGTAGAAGAATGACCAGCTTGATCATAGTTTCACTGTTATCTCTCTACCTACAATACAGATAGTCATGGAATTCTGGACAAAATCATATCTAACAATACAAATATTCTCAGATTTGGGTCAGAGAGAAAACATCTCATCAAATGGGGGTCCGTGGCTCTAATGTGGACTAAATTAGGGGTCCTTGATATGAAAAAAGTTGAGAATCACCGATTTAGGCTATGACGGGCGTATTCTTACACAGAAATTTTCCCTTTTGCAGCTTTAAAATATAGTGGAATTAAACTATTCCTCATTTTGCAGGGACACCTTCAAGACTCCACTTTTATAACCACTCTTAGGAACATGAGATTTTTTTTTTTTTTTTTTTTGTCAAATTTAACACATGTAAGACAATACAAAACCGTAACAAATATTCAGACAGAAAAAAATGAACAAAACAAAAAAAAAAGAAAAGAAAAAGTAAAACGAGTGAGAGACACATGGTAATGAATTACCATAAGTTACACACATTTGGCATGGTACATAAGGAAAAAAGAATCATACAGAGGTGCAGTCTATCTGATCTGATGGAGGGTTCTCCATGTATTCAATAAAGGGTTGCCATATCTCATGAAATGTTTGGCTCGTATTTCTCAGCCTGTATGTTATCTTCTCTAAGGGTATGCAGCTAATGATTTCAGAAATCCACATTCCAATTGGGGAGTGTCTGCCTTCCATTTTAATGCGATACATTTTTTGGCAATAGCTAATAAAACCTCTGTGAGTTTTATAGCATGGCCGCTCCTGAGATTAGTCTTAGTGAGCTTACCCTATAGACAAATCTGCGGGTCCTTTGGGAAGGGAACCCTGTGAATCTTGGATAGGGTAGGCTATAGCAAACACCTTAAAAACCCTGAAGTTTAGGGCACAGCCAGGTGGAATGTAGGAATGTTCCTTCATCCAAACCACACCTAAAGCTAAGGGATGAGATATTAGAATTGTATGTGTGCAATATAGTCGGAGTGATGTGGAGTTGATGTAAAAAGTTAAATTGAATCAATCTATATCTTGAATTTGAAATGGACGTGACACCATCCCTAGATAGATCACTCCAGGAACATGAGATTTAAGTGATCTGAACGTTTTTTCTTTTGCAGTGTTACTTGATTCATATCAGTAAGGGTGAGAGCATCTTGTGCGCCCCCAACTTATCCGGTGATGTTGAAATGTCACATCGGTAAGTCAAGTTTATTTCTATAGAGAGCCTAAGTCTAAATATGAACGGTAGTCAACAGCGAGAGACAAATAATTGTTTGATCCCGTTTGAATTGTGCCATGAATTACACATATGATGTTTTGTCAATTTAAAAGATAATTTTGCAAGTCAAGAAAGTCGCAGTTTGTCGTAAAACTGTTGAAGTATAAGACTGAAAATACGTAATTAGAAAGACTGAAGTGATGACGTTTTATATCCAAAAGGTCAAAGGTCAACTTCACTGTGACATCATAATGTTTTGCTTACCACTGTAGCTGAGAAAACCATCTTGGGTCATTCTACAAAAACGGTGGAAGTGCTGTCACTTACTTTTGCATAGACCAAAATCCTTTAAGTTGACCTAATAATCACATTAATTATATATGTTCAATAAATAAAGACTGTCCTTGCAATGATAAAACATAGTTTATTGGCGGAGGCATACAACCGTGAGGCGGTTATTTCTAGTTTTTTTTATGTTATTTTACTTTTAAGACCTGCTCAAGGGCATAACAGCGGGAGCTTGTAGCATAGAGAGTTACTGTTATGTTGACCATTTCCTTCTGTACTGAACTGAGAAGTAGCCTACTCAACTATGATTCAAAAGTTTGCTGTTTTATATATTGTCCCACTCCTCATTAGTGGAGAAACAGGTTTTAACTGTAGCGGCTAAATCACCGCCATAAATTAGTAGCATAGCAGAAGGCTATGAGCAGACTTTTTTTTATTTTTTTCAAGCCTACCTCATTCAGTGCGTCCGTGCAAATGCAAAAGATTTAAAGGTTTAATAACACTCCGCATTGAAACACACATGAATAACTAACACATGTGCACCTCAGTGCTTATAAAACAAAGAATGTTTTTAGTAATTATGGCTTAGTGCTCTCACATAACGGATCGCCCTGAGGTAAGTTACTCCAGTAGGAATGGTCTGACTACTTGGTTAAGAAAGCTTCCATTATTCCTTTCTGTTTTTTATTGATTGTGGGCAAATCCCTTGGTAAAATACAGGTGTTCCAATGAGCTCATGTTTTCTCACTTCAGATGACGGTTTAAACACAAACTATCCTGGCTTATCAAATCACACCTAAACCCTGTGTGTACATAAACCTAAACCATAAATCTAGACACACACACACACAATAAACAACAAGAATCTGTGTATCAGTGATATTAATGCAGTATATGCCCATAACCCAAGCTAAATCTGAAGGTTTTCCCTCCGCAATCCGCATGTAAAAATACAAGAACATAATATATGGAGAATCTGCCATTCACATTTTCTGAGTAAATACTGTGCAGTGCAAACCAGTTTTATGCAAGTGCGGAAATCAGAATAGGCTCCTAAATTTCCTTTCCTTCACCCTTCACACTAACCATAAAGAACGCGATAGGGTTCTTTGACCTGTCCAGAACCCTTTTGGAGCCCTGATTTCTAAGAGTGTAATTGCTTTTCTGAAAAAAAAAAATTGGGTATAGTTCTAGGCAGTGATGTATTGGTAAATAAGAAGGTGTTTAAACTATGATCTTTTTAATTAAAAGACCCTGTTTTCATATAACTTACATCAGTTCGATCCTACTATGATACAGAGGTGTGACCAAGTCCCAAATCGGTCTTGAGGCACAAGTCTCAAGTCTAAATGTAGAACAGCAAGTCAAGTCAGAACAAATCAAGAGTCCAGTATCAATTTAATATTTTAAGAGAACTAAATATTTAGGACTGTTCAATGCAATACCGTTTTCATAGAATTAAAAACTTGGTAAAAGCATCATGAGTTTGATTTCTATAATCAGTATCAACTGGAATTCAATAATTCCATACAAATTCAGAATTTAAATTCAGTCGTCTGCTGGAGCAAATCTCATCATTTTTAATCTAAGTCATTTACACAAACACAAGATCTCCCTGGTATAGGAATTAAGAACTGGAATTATTTTGGGACTGAGACAGAGATAATGCCTTCTCAGTGAAATAGAGATAACTTTTCGCTGGTTTGATGTTACAGCATGCGAGGAAGAACAAAAATGTTTCCATGTGGTTATCCAATTAGATCCATTATATCTACCATCATGGCAACTTCTTCACCCGCCTTACTGTACCTACTCTACCTCTACACTCCCTTAGATATGGCGGAAGCGTATTGCTGTGAGTGGTGAAACGCTCTTGACCAATGGCCAATCTCTCTAATTGCACGTATTACTTGCTTTCTGTTGCATCATTTTACAGTGTCTTGACCTCATGTAGGTTCAGTATCACTGTGTTTTCTCCAACTTGAGCCCACTCTTACTCTTACTCCTTTCTTCAAAAGTAACTTGGTTTTAATTGTGAGATCGTCAAGCCGCATGGAAAGCAGCTGAAAAACAGCGAAGGTTTGAAGATGTCAGACGTGAGTATTAATTGCAGAATGCACAATGAGATTATCGCATTTCAGACATCCTTGAATTGCCCTATTGTGGCTAATTTAGCCCTCTTGACTTTGAATTATATATCATCACCTAAATGTTTCAGAGTTACCTGTGATATGTCTTTTGATATTTCACCCTCAGGTCTTTGCCCAGGGTTTGAGCTCAGCTCAGCCGAGGACCACATCAATGAACATAAACTGGTGTGAGTAGAACGAACCCTTAATCTTCTGCTAGAATAGCTCTAGCTGTACGTTCTCCAATTATCCTGACGTGAATAATGCATGTTAGCTTGACAGGGACCCAACTGAGGCCTTCCTTTTTTGGAGAGAAGCCCTTGTTTCAGAAAGGATTCTGAATATGTTGTTGCTTCACTCAGGTCTTTTCAAGTGATGAGTTCACAACAATTGATTTGAAATGTGAAATTTCAATGTAATGCTGAATTCACTGACTGGTTCAAATAATGATAAGAATGATGCAAACTTAAAACAGAGAATAGGTTAGAAAAAAAGAAAGAATAAAACTAGGAATTTCAATGTAATGTAATTTCATTGAATAGTTTCTCTGTATTGACTTAGCTAACAAAGAACATTTTCCTCTCTACAGTATGAAATACACAGCAAAAAATGAGACGTGATTTATGTCAATATGACTTCTGTCAAGAAATCATCACAAAATAAGGAATTCAATCTTGAAACAAGAAACTTAAGACAACCTTCATAAAAAAGAAACTAAGCTGCAATTTTATGTAAAAGTAGGGCTGAACAATTAATCTAAATTTTATCGAAATCGCAATATGGCCTACTGCAATTTTCAAATCGTAGGAGGCACAATATTTGTTAAAGGTGAAATGTGTCAAAATACCATTTTAAATGAAATATTGTGGTGCAGCAGAGATGGCCTGGCCTACACATCATATTCTACAGACTTAAGAAAACATCTTTGTTTGGTACAGATCCCCGCAAAAATCACACCATAATCATTTGAACACGTTTTTCAATGAAAATGAGAATAATGATGTAAAAACTATCATTCCCTCCAATATCGCAGATCATATCGCAATTGCAATATCAGTCAAAATAATCGCAATTAGATATTTTTTCAAAATCGTTCAGCCCTATGTAAAAGTACACTTGTCTTATCAGCTTAAATCACATATTGGGGCTGCAACAGAGAGGAACGTCCCGTCCCCAGTAATTGAGACACTTTAGATCCAGCTTGTTTGCGCAAATGAAATTCTGGCGTCAGTATGGTACGGCAGGAAATCTGTGAAGTGACGAATTGACACATGAAATCCAAAGCACTCCGTCCAGAGAAAGCTGGACTCACCAATGATGGCTGAACCTCTTTCACCACCTCCACCATGTACCAAGACATTTAGTTTACTGACGTCAGCTTAGAGGATTTTTGGGTAATGAAGTCATTCAAAACCCTCAAAAAATTCAAACAGTTACCTCTCACTGCCACTTGGAGCCGCCAAAGTTCAAAGTTGCCTGGTGCAGCTGTAAGACAATTTCCCTTCAGGCAAATGTCTTGAAGCAAGTGACATTATCCTGGAAAAAAAGCACACATTTATTGAAATTAGCAAAATTATATAATCAGGCACAGTAAGATAGTTTAACCAAAAATATCCTGTAATAAAATTAATAAGTCTAGAAAAAGTAAAACCCCTTTTCAAGCATGTCAGGTTTTTTTTTCTTTCTGTATATTATAGTTCAAGATTATTCTGCCATTTCTGGGTCGAGCTGCTAGGGTGTGTCCTGCTGCGTCCTATACAGTGTCGTTTTTTTCCACTCGTCTCTTGCCCTCCCGTTCCACTCTGGCCTTTCTTCCCCTCAGCCGACCCCCGCGGCCCCCCCCTCCCCTCCCCTCCCCTCCCCTCTCCCACCCCTCCCTCACCCATTATCCTGCAGATGTTGGCTTGACTTTGTGGTTTGTCATTTCAGCACAAAGGCCGCTCTGTTGACGAGGGCCTGGCACTGGCCTGGACGCCTGCCAGCGTAATCTGTCCTAGACAGCCGCAAGGGGGAGGGCGGGCACGAGCTGGGCATGGAGCAGGGAGCATGGAGCTGGGGGGGTGGGGGGGGGAAGGGGCGGGCAAGGACTCACAGCTGTGAGGGGAGGGTCGACTATACTCACCCCCCCCCCCCCCCCCCCCCCCCCCCCACATCCCTCACCCTCCACCCTCATAACCTTGCTATTCTGGCGTTCACCGGATCCAGCAGACACTTTCAGTGGTTTGCAGTATGTTCTTGCAGAGCCTGGGACCCTGTGAATGTAGATAAACCAACTAGGGGTTAAACTGTATCATGCCAGTATTGGTCTTTTTAAAAAAAAAAATCAGATCCACCTCTGATATGATGCAGTTTTGCAGATTACACATAGTTTGATCAATTCTAAAATTAGAATTGTCAAACTATGGGAAAATGAGAGGCCCTTAGCCTGATTTGACATTCTGATCACATTCCATACAAGTATAGATGAATATTAGTAGTAGTAACAGTAGCAGTAGTAGTAGTAGTAGTAGTAGCAATAGTAGTAACAGCAGTAGTAGTACTAGTAACAGTAGCAGTAGTAGTAGTAACAGTAGTAGTAGCAGTAGTAGTAGCAATAGTAGTAACAGCAGTAGTAGTACTAGTAACAGCAGCAGCAGTAGTAGTAGTAGTAACATTAGCAGTAGTAGTGGTAGTAACAGTAGTAGTAGTAGCAGCAGTAGTAGCAGTAGCAGTAGTAGCAGTAGCAGTAGTAGTAGCAGTAGTAGTAGCAATAGTAGTAACAGCAGTAGTAGTACTAGTAACAGCAGCAGCAGTAGTAGTAGTAGTAGTAGTAACAGTAGCAGTAGTAGTAGTAGTAACAGTAGTAGTAGCAGTAGTAGTAGTAGTAGTAGTAGTAACAGTAGTAGCAGTAGTAGTAGTAGTAGCAGTAGTAGTAGCAGCAGCAGTAGTAGTAGTAGTAACAGTAGCAGTAGTAGTAACAGTAGTAGTAGCAGTAGTAGTAGCAATAGTAATAACAGCAGTAGTAGTAGTAACAGTAGCAGTAGTAGTAACAGTAGTAGTACTAGTAACAGTAGTAGTAGCAGTAGTAGTAGTAGCAGTAGTAGTAGTAGTAGTAGTAGTAGTGGTAGTAGTAGTAGTAACAGTAGTAGTAGTAGTAGTAGTGGTAGTAGTAGTAGTAGTAGTAACAGTAGTAGTAACAGTAGTAGTAGTAGTAGTTGTATCCTTGGTTTCCACCCTGCCAAGAATAACATTTGAAACACTGAATACTTCTAATTTCGGGGAAGTTTCAGGCACCAAAATGGCTCAATTTAAAACTATTGGAAACTATAAATATTGTCTATCAGCAGCTTCAAGCCAAAAAATCTCAGCGTAGGTATCCACCTTCAAAAACCCAAATCAATTGAGCCATAAGCTCAATACAGTCACTGACACAGTGTATTCATTTTGCTTCCATAGGAAACCAGGTGTGTTTTTATGTACATTCTCAACCTGTCAAACCAGATAACCTCTGCTTTGTGTATATGAATCAAGCCTATAATTAAATTCTGCGGTTAGGCCATCATAAAATTTGATGGAATGATTGACTGATTTATAGCACTTTCCCTTTGGCAACCTAGCTCACTAGGCCCCCAGTCACGCAGTGTCCCTTACTTAGAAATGTTCTTGGTATGAAGAGTAAAAGCAGTCTAGCTTGCATGATCAGTTGGGAACATTTGGTATGTATTTTGCACTGATTACAACAAGGCCATAAAGTCACCAGCAATCCAGGGCGGCATTCCCTAATGTATTCATTAGTCAACACAGCTGAATAGTTTTCTTTTTAAATAAAAAAACAGCAGTGTTTTTTCTCATTTTGTCTCTATATTCTATTTCAGCAACACTATGTCTCATCTGTGCTGCACATAGGTAGCACTGCTTACAGTACATATGTTCAGAGGTGACTAATATACATTTCCACTGTGGTGAGTCACAAGTCTGGAGCTCTAATTGAAACTATTCTATGAGGAATAATGTGTGGTGTATGGAGTCAGGTTAACGCCACCAGGTGGAATATTATCCAGGCCAGCCACAGTTTATAGCTTCACCATGGTGACAGAACATGTGCTAATCAGAAAAATATGCAGGGGTGGCGGTTTGTGAAGGCCTCACATGATCTGCAAACGCAAGGCTCCAAGACTTAGTAATGACAGATTTTTTTTTTTTCACTGATATACTTACAGTAGGCAGTATCTGTCATTCAAAACACTAGAGGTTTGAGCGAAAACGTTGCTTCATGGAGTCTTCTGTTTTCTCCTGAATGGGTTAAAGTGGTAATCTGCAAGATCGGTATTTTTAATTTTTTAAATTTTGTCTCCATGTTTGGTGCTCTGCGCTCATTGCTGTGGTGTTTCTGCACTGCACTTCCCTTCCCAGAGATCCCCTGTCAATCAAACAGTGTGGGCGGAGCTTGGATTTGCTGTTGATGCAGTTTGAGTTTCTCTTTTCTTTGTCTGTTCAGCCCAGTTTTTCTTGTATGTATTTATTTCTTGTATTTATTACAAACTGCTGTTATTGCTGCCAGAAATGAAAAAAAAAAGAAGAGCGTCCCACCCCCAGAGTGACGAACTGAAACTCTACTGACCCTCATGCCAGTTGAAACACAGGTGAAGTTTGTTAGTCCACAAAACACATCCGGAGCTTGCCAGCACATCTTCATAGCAGCTGAAGTCTTAGGGCCGGTTCACATGCCGCATCTTTTGCACACTCAAATCCAATATTTTCAATGGGGGCGTACTGCAGACGTGTGCAAACGCGAGGACTATGCGGTGGCGACGTGCCTTTTTTTCGACCGCGTCCATGGCGCACTCAGATAAAAATATCGAAACTTTTTGGAACTCCGCAAGCGCACCACGTCACATAGCCTGAAAGCCCAAAATAAGCCTCGAGTCGTTCACCATCCAAACGAAGGTACAGGATCTACCAGTAATATTTCCGTACTCTTGTATTTTTGCGGGCTTGGAGAGAGGGATGCATTCATGGAGAGATCGTTTTCTGCTCCATATGTAGATCAAGAAGTAAAGCTACTACGACAGTTTTACTGTGATGGTAATCCATTATTTCAGATAACCACTAACAAACTTTGTGTGAAGTTGTTGTCTTTGGTCGCTTGGCAACACCAGGCGCACACATAGCGCAACCGTCCAAGGGCACTTGATAAAAGTTCGGTGTTCACTGTCCACTCTGCGCGCCTCGCATTTTCCAAGCGTTTTAGAGCGCTGCATGTGAATCGGCCCTTAGGGGACCAATTTTTAGAATTCCGAAAAGGGCAGAAAAGGAATAAAAAATATCCATAAAATGACTTCATACAGCTCTTGCAGCGTAATCCAAGTCTCCTGAAGCCGATGATTGTACAGTGAGTGGAAAAGACCGTTATTGACGCCATTATTTAGCGCAAATCTTCACTACAGCCAGTTGTTTTTGAAAAACGGTTGCACGTGCGCAGTCATGTGAATCTCCTCAAATAGCATGAAGGTGAGTAGCGACTAATGACTTTTGGGTGAACTATTCCTTTAAGAGAGAAATCCACACTGTCTCCTAAACAGCAGTAAGCACTCCATCCAGAGAAAGCTGGACTCACCAACATTAGGTTGGCTTGTCTCTCTTGTCCTTTGGTAAGGTTTCAAACACCTATCACTGCCAGTTGGGTCCACCAATATGCAAAGTTGCCTAGATGAAATCAAACTAGTTGAAATCAAACTATTTTTTTATTTTCACAACCAGCTAACTATTTTAAAATGACACTTATACCTATGTCATAATTGTTCTGAGCAGTGGTTCTCAATCCCTGCCATTTAATCAGGGATTGATTTACACCTGGGATGCCAGTTGAATGCAATTAATTGCAATTACCTACCTGGTTGGATAGAAAACCAGCAGTACTCTGGGTTCTGAGGACCAGGATTGAGAGCTACAGTTTTAGAGGCACGTAAGTAGGCTATTTATGCGGGAAAGTATGGCACTCACTTTCTCATTGTTATTGCTACAGTGAAACCTTGGGTCTATTCAGGATGGAAGATATCAAGATGTCATCATTGTATTGCGGAATATTCCTTTAATCCTCCCACAGTTGCATTCAAAAACACTGAACTAATAAAATTAAGTACACCGAGTCCAAGGCTGCTTATCAAATCCAAGAATGCCAAGTCGATACTTGTGTCCTTGTGGAGAAAGTTCTTCCCAAATTCTCTTGGAGAGAATGACCTTCTCATGAAAGAAAGCAGAGAGAAGCTTCCTTACAGATTGAGATGGGCTGTGTGCTTTGGATGTGAAGCGCCCGTTGTCGCAAGGAATCTTGGGGCTTTCAATTCGTTCTCATCGGTCAAGTCACCATCCGATGCGTCCTCGATATTTTGAGGTTGGCAAGGAAACTTCCTGGTTTTCTATCCGTCCTCTGTCCTGTAGTTTTTTTGTTTTGGAATTGTGCTTCGGAGGTTAGATTTTGCGTAAAACATGTCATGAAGGACACAAGAACGATTCAGGTCACCAGCCGCTTCTTTTTCACCTGACAGCGAGGAGTTTTTCCGGGAGAGCGTAACACACCCAGAAGTTCACGCATTCTCGGATCACGGCTCCACCTAGCTGGCGCGAGGTTCTCCGTCACCTCACGTCCTTGAATTTCTGCCGAGCATTTTGTCGGGGAAATGTGGCCGATTCAGGTGTTGTGCGGAGAACAGCTGGGGCTGAGCGTGGACAGTAGTGCACTCTCTCCAACGGGGACTGCCCAGATAGTCCCCCAAAACCCCAACAGTCCCGAAAAATGTCCACCCATTGGACGGAAAGCCCATTTGTCCGACAGCCCGTGATCCCGGAGGTGGTTGGGTTGAGGCGTGGGGTCACTGAGGTGACCCCACAGCAAGCTTACGGTGAAGGCTGTCAGAAGCCACGGTTGTGGATTGAGCCAGACATGGAGTTTTCGGACTATTGGGGTTTCGGAATAATGGGTCGTCGGAACAATGGCACGGCACCCTCTCCAACAAGCCTGCACAAATCAAGAGCCGGGGGAAGATTTATGGCTCTCGGATACTGCAGCTATGAGGTGCTATCATCTCCTGGCTTGGCACTGCCCCTAGTACTGGATCGAGTTGACACCGGGCCAAAGTCTGTGTTAACACCCCCCCGCTGGCCTGCCGTGCACAGGGCAGGAACCACTTGCCAGGCCTGCCATAGTGGCAACAGGCAACAGCATGTTAGCCCGGCTAGCCGAGGCCCTGTCAAGTCCCACAAGTGTAGCACTGCAACATAACCTGCTTAGCGTCACTGCCTTCCCTATGCAGGGGCATCAACTTCCAAACTTGATTATATCCACAAAATTTCTGATTACTGACTTTTACTATTGACATTACCATTATTTGGTCAGTGTGATAACTTATTAGTTATAGCTCACCAAACTATCAGCTTAGAGGGAACGCTGGTCCTGATGCTCCGCTGATGTGAATTTCTTTTAGATATGGCTTCCCAATGGATTTTTGCTTGATCTTTGTTCTCAATTGTTATAATAAAACCTGCATATTTGGGCTCACATAGGCTAAGGCAGTGATATCATGAAGCAGCATGCTTGCGTTGCAAAGAAATTTGTTCCGATATCGCCAGCACAGCTTTTTGAATGCAGGCTAACTGGACAGAACTATCACTTATTTTATTGTGGATTGCATTACTAACTAGCTGTGGCTAATTGATTGTTCACACAAGAATGATAGAGCAGCATTGCCTTGTTACTGTAAATTAATGACAATATCATCCCAATTATGTATGGTTTGGGTATTTAAGTATATTGCATAGTCAAATATACTTGACTCAAATAAAGGATTTTCTCATATTCAGCTAATTTCTACAAAATGTACTCAACGTCAATGTAATCAACGGTATGTATGGTAAGAATATAGGAGCTGATGATTTTGAAAGGCTCACTACAGCTGTTATATTTCAGTTTTTTGTTACTTTTCACAACAGAGTTTCAATGTGCCAAACTGACTTGAAAATGACAAACTCACCTCACATCATTTAGCATAAATTTTGTGTTTGGACACAAGCAGTCTTCCTTTTTTTGTATTTTTCTAAAGTCTGATAGTCTCTCTCTCTCTTTCTCTCTCTCTATGTATATATACTGTATATACATATGTGTGTGTGTGTGTGTGTGAATTCAATTCTGAAATCAAGAATATCAAGAGTGTCAGAATACCAAATGCTTACTGTACACAATTTCAAAAAGTTCACTACAACTGAACTGAGCCGTGATTCCTAGGAGATTTGCGACACAACTGCAATCCATACAATTTTCATACAGTTGAATACACTGCATTTGATTGTATGAAATGTGCTATATAAATGAAGATTGATTGATTTAACTGAGGCTGAAAACCTTTTTGGATAATCTAAATATTAGGAAATGACTGTTGCATACTTATTTTTTTCTGAAAGCATGAGTTCTGACAGCATTTAATTTTCAAATTCAGCAATGACAAAATGAAATGACGTCCATCAACATCATCCTTCTCATCGTTTGAGCTCCATTTTGGCTACTGCAATGGCACTAATAGACATGAATATATCAATTTTGAGTAACCATAACGACGGAAATGGGAATGGGTCTTTCAATTTAACAATGTCCGTTAAAATTAGGACTGGGCCTCGAGAGAGAGAGAGAGAGAGAGAGAGAGAGAGAGAGAGAGAGAGTGTGTGTGTGTGTGTGTGTGTGTGTGTCCGGCGCCAGTGCTCTGAATGGCAGCCACTAGAGGTCTGAAAACTAATTCATGAGAATCCTTGAAACAAAAACAAAAAAACAAAAAAAAAATCATGTCCCGCATTGGTGGCTGCTGGTTTTCGCCACGTGAAACCAAGATGAGAAGTGTGTGTGATGTTTCATTGGCTCCGCACACGCTGCCCGGCAACAGACAAGGCGACTAACTGAATCACGGTGAGGACCATCTGGGGAGCTGAATGTGCCATGCTGTGCCAAGCTGCGGCAAAATAACTCATCATCGCGCTGCCCTCGGAGGAGGACAGGAGGGAGAGGGAAGCGGCGGGCGGGCCTCGCCAAGGAGGCTCACAATGGCTCATTATGATGATGAGAACCTGGGACTGGGGCGACTCACCACCGCCTGCCCTTTCATCGTCTCGCCGCCCCGGATTTCGGTCGGTTGCGTGTCTCGTCTGGCACCGCCGACTCGACGGCCCGTATTGCGTGTCGAAGTCGAGTCGAATTTATTTATAGAGGCTTCCCGTCACGAATCTCCTTGCGATCACGACCGGCTCCATCATTGGAGGTAGAGTGGAGAATTGGCTGTGCTCAAGTCAGGTCTAAATATATAACAACCGGCCTGGGAAAAGAGAGATACCTAAAAAAGATTGCTGTGGTGTGGCTGTAGGGTAATTCAGTACTAGTATTAGTCAAGAGGTGGGAAGTAACAAACTCTATGAACCAGTAGTCCCGTAAAATAACCCTACATTTACATGAGTTCACCCCTTAATTCATGCAAAATTAATGGAGAAGACCCCATCAAAACCACCTTAAACACCCCTTAATTTTTGACTGCTTACTTTCTAATTTAATGTAAAATTCAGGGATACAGGAACTTCCCATTAATAACTTAAGCCGGCTGTAAACACGTTTGCGATCTCAGGAAAGTAGTTCCATAGCACCGAAAATAGTCCCCGGCGTAATGAAGAATTTGTTCCCATTTGAATTTGATTTGGTAATAACTACAATAGCTTGACTTTTCGTGGTAACAGTTAGCGATTTTTAAAATGTAAACTATGTCTTTGTGAGTTGTATTTCAAGGTTTTTAGCTTACAATTGGAGCCAATGACTTCCGGGTTGAAGGCTAAAAACGGTAAGTGGGAAGTCAGAAAGTAACAGGAGTAGAGCAAACGCATTGTTGATTTTGTTATTTTCATAGGATTTGTTGACGGTAAGCAATGCATTAAAAAACACCAGCCTTATCCTTTAAGTGAAGGAAAGTACAGATACTAAAAATCTGAAAAAAGTAAGTTATTTAAGTACTTTATTGAAGTATTTTTTTACTTTTACTATGAAACCAAACCCTGAAATGCCCTTAATTTCTCATTACATAAACACTGATTATCCATTAAAAATAACATAGCTTTAAAAAAGTAAGGTTAGTATCATGGGTTTTAAAGGGATTTATTCATGGGTTGGTTCATGGAGACACTAGAAATTAAGGGAGTCTTTATGCCTTTTGTGCATGGTTTACAGGTTAAGTTAATTAAGTTGTTTGAGGAAAAAGTCGGCCGGCCCGGTGCATCGTGATGATGAAATATGTTGCCCAGAGCAACAGCATGGCTCTGTGACATGTTTTTAATCATTTTTTTTTAATACAATAGAGTTCTATGGCTGCTGGGACATGGCTTCATTGGGCACTGGCTACATGGACGAGACTTGTTGGCAAAACAAAGTCATTGCTGATTTTCATGGGAGTTGTTGACAGTTTTTTTCTGCATCTATCCCGGAAGCAGCTGATAAAGTGCCAAATGTGATTGGCTGCTTGTACAGCAAAGCATACCTGCCAACATTAGGCTGTGGAAAAGAGGGAGATTTTCTTACGAATGGATAGGCTATACATTGTCTGTTGTCGGGGGGGGGGGCCTTTAACAACTATTTTCTGGTGCGTTTTGTACATTTATTGTACATTATTGTACAATATAGTTGCATTTGTGACCTCCCACAGAGATTAATAGCCTATGTAATCCAATCTAGAAATAACAGAATGAAATGCAGTATGAAATGTAAAAAAAAAAAAGCACTTAAAATATCAAATATGACCCTACCAAAGTAGTTTGTTTGTTTACCATGGTAGTTTCCATTTCCATTTTCCAGTAACTAAGAAAAAATCTGTTTCTATACCAGATAAGCAAGCATTCAGTCAGTGTTGATATTTCTAGATTATGTCACTTGGTTTATACAAAATAGCTCGTAAATAGCTAGTACATTTACAAGTTTGCTGATGTGGCTCGCGGTTAGAAAGGGGAAGGTCTCGCACCAAGTGGACTGACGTGTGGAAGTGTATTTCTTCTTCTTGGGACCTGGTTTCAGTGGCAAACTGAGCTGAGCGGAGCGGGGGGCTTGAGCGAGCGCAGTGACGAGTGACACACGTCAGGCAGGGTCGTCCGCGCACGCTCACCTCTGCCTCTGGGCTGGGTTGCCAGGTACCACGACACATATCCCCCACAGAAACTGAGAAACACCCATTTGATTTGTATCACTATGGAATCGGGAGATTAACGGGAGAAATTACCAATCGGGAGCACAGCGGGAGAAAGGGTTAAAAATAGGGAGACTCCCGCGAAAATCGGGAGTGTTGGCAGGTATGGCAAAGCAACACCAAAAAGGAGGGAAAGGGACAAAGAGAGAAGCAACAGGAAGAAGAGTGAAGCAGAGAATTAACAGAGAATTAACATTAACGTCTGTACTTAGACCTGTTTATGCAACATACATGCACCTGTGCTTAATAACTGAACTACCTCCAAATTTATTAAGTTGGTTTAAAAAATAAAAGTATTAGATTCTGCCTTATGTGTGTGTATATATATTATTTTTAATGTATTTATTCAGTTCACTCATTTCTAAATTCTATTTTGTATGTGTATGATGAATGTGTGCTGTTTTTGTTGTCCTGCTTCAAATTGCCCCCCCCCCCTATAAATTAAGTATATTTGAATTAGGGAATTCTGCTGTGGTCAAATGAACATTAGTGATTTTAGCTGCAGACTTTTTCTCAGAGGAACACTCAACAGTGAACCCACAGAACTTGAATGGGTAGGACGGTCATTCCCATTCAAATCAGTGTTCCAGGACAGTCGGAGTGGCGGCCATTTTTACATGTACCGCTAGCTTCTGTATAAAACGACTTGCAGCAAGTCACTGAGCCGAGAGGTTTTACAGCAAGAACCAAAGCAGCTTCTCTGTCTCCTTGCTGCCATGGATTGCTAACATGCTAACGTTGACTAGAAGAGCTAGAGAGATACGTACAGTCTGTGATAAAGCTACGTTAGCCTCGTCGCTAATGTTAGCTTTCAGTTGAGTTTTGACAGTTTGCTAACAGACTCATCTGCACAGTTCTCAAGCAAGTGTGACAGACTTTACGGCCTTAATGCCCAGACGTTGTCACCATGGCAACTGACCTTTAAAATTACATAGTCACCATTTTATGCTATACTAGCCAAATTACCATAATAAACAGTTGAAAGACCGTTCTATCCATTCAAGTTCTGTGAGAGAACCAGTTTAGTTAATTAGAAATGCCTTGTTTTAGACGACTACTTTTACTTTAAGACCATATACTTATACTTTGACTTGAGTGAAAGATTTGAATTGGTATTGCTACATTTTGTCAATTACTTCACTGTAGAGCTACGTAGCTAGCTCTCAGTCAAGCAAAACTCAATCGAACCCAAAAGCACCCAATAAATAACACAATAACACACATTGCAACGAGACCTGCCTACATCTGCTTTTACGATTTATCCATGGCCTGTAACCATAGTATATTTCAGTATTTTTTTTTTTTAAATATTGGTATATTTATTTATCTTATTATCAATCTTATTGTTATTCATATTTTAATTTGTGTACAGCTTAGCAAGTGCAAAGTTCAAATACAAATACTGGATTTTTATGGTGGTTTGTAAACAACGTTTTGGTGCATTACTGCCACCAACTGAGCAGGAGTATGAATCAGGGAACAACTATCGCCAAACAAACATTATAAATAACTAAATTTAACACCAATAAAACCAATTCTAACCTCAAATCCTGTGCATTAATGCTGTAGAACTAGAACCAAAATGTAAAGCATCTGAAGATGCTTGCAAGTATTTGAGATCCATCTGTACGCCTTTACGACTAACACATGCTCCACTGCTTCTGTTTGATGGCAATAATCTTGTATGACCCATTCTCATCCTAGTAATGATTGATTCCTCTTTTCGGCTTCACCCTAAACTTCTTATTTCTCTAACCCGCTTTTGAATATTCTATAAATGCCGACCCCTCGCTTCTTAATCCCCCTCACTTTGCCATTTCATTTTATTTGCCTTTTTATTAGGCTTTTTGGCATCTGCTGTACTGAATGTAATATCAAAATGCATTTGATCTCCTTTAGTAGCATCTTTTGCACTTGTGTCAGCTAGTTCATTGCCCAGAACTCCTGAGTGTGCTGGAATCCGTATGAATTTCACTATGACCCCCATCCTATGAATTTTACAAAGTGATTGCAGTATTTCAAAGTACTGTTCAAGTATTCTGATGCCACATTCATGTCACATCGGATTATCACAACTATTACATGGTTGTTACACCATAGGCCCCGCCCACTTTCACCAATGATGACAAAACTGCTGGTTTTGACTAGTACATCCTCCCTGAACATATATACCAAATCCCACGCAATTTCGTCATCTGGTTTAGGAGATACAGTTTTTTGGCATTTGTGGCGCCCCCTACAGCTTTGCACACATGGTCACTATAGTGACATTTACATTTGTTACATTTTACAATTTGTCCAAAATGAAAAAGGAAAAGGAAGTTCCACCGCTGTAGAGGAATCAAGAGTCTTTGTTGCACCGGCTGAATTTGGTTCTTGAAGACAACACTGTTTTGCTACGGTAAAAACATCAAGGAGACATACAGGCAGTTGAAAGTATAAGTGAAAATTGGTATATTATAAAATACAAATGTAACGCATAGTTAAAAGACGTGTGTTTCTAATTTGTATTACCTGATCATTCATTTTGTCATGTTCGTATGTGTCTGCGTTTTCTTTAATACTGTATGTGTGTTCTGTTTTTTTACGTGTTTGACAGTGTCTGTGTGTTTTCCCCCAGTTAATGCACTGGGCATGCCAAGTTTGTGGGCTCTCTTCAGTGAGTGTGCACTTTGTGAGTATGTGTAATTTTTGTAGGGTTAGACCCATATATTGGGGCTGATATTGAAAAAGCAGATCTGGTCCAGTCAGTGTGGTCCACCTCTGATATGATGGATATGACGTAGTTTGATTGATATTTATTGTAGAATTAATCAATACTACACTGGTTGTCAATGGGAATAATGTATACATGATTATCCTGGCTTTCAGCAGAGAGTTTAAGCGTCCCGTGGTCTAAATGCTGTTTTAGAGACTTTACCTATGGAGAGAGATTGGACTCAAAACTATTGACAAATGTGGGTATAATGGTCCATAAATAAAAGACACACAAATTTGTCAGTAGTTTTGAGTCCAATCTCTTTTCCATACTTTTCTACCCTGAGAAGAATCCGATTCTGGGGACAATTGGCATGGCATGAAAATAGTTTAACTGAATATCGCCACTAAATATCAGCCTCAGTCCGGTCCTTATCGGTCGACGGCGAGCATGAGTGTGCGTCTGCTTGCGCGGCGGCGGCATGTGACTGAATTCAGCCAGACATGCCTGGCATAGCGGCCGCGGCTGTCACTGCGTGGCGGGATATGTTGTCATCCCGCAGTCTGGATCCTCGCTCTGTTCCGCCCGAGCGTGATGGACTTCTCGCTGCAGCTCCAGATTGACGTGACTCAGAACCCAGCAGGCAGCCTTTCCCTGACCAGCTTGACTGGTGTGGTGTCATCTCCCAGTGACTAATGGCACCGGGAGAGGAGGATGGCTCACAGCGCTCGTCTGTTTACCTCACTACTACACCGCTTCGTCCGCTGCTGCAGCCTCCATACAGGCCGGCTTGACCTATCACAGGTGACTAGGGGTAAAAAAAAAAGATGAGACACTATCAGAATGAAATTTGATATGTTGAATGTGGACACAAATAGACACACTTTTTGTATTATGACTTTTGTTTATTTTGTTAGTAACATATTCAAATTATTAATTATTTTTTTAATTTATAAAAAAAAAAAATCATTTAATTCTGATAAACAACTAAATAGTTGGTCATTTACAGAGGAATTTGTAAAAAAAAAAAATGAAAAAATGTATGAATTATTTACAAAATACTATGAATATGGCAAAGATCTCACATTTTACTCTTCTTATTTTTCTTGTAAAATACCCCATAAAATAAAAAATAACAAAAGATAAAAAGGCTCTTTTATTTTTGTTATGAAGCAGCATCCAAAAAAAAACAAAACAAGTGTTTTGCATGCAGGACATAACAGTTATTTTGGGGGGAAATGGATGTTACTCCTAATTTTGTGCTTGGTGCACTTAATGCAGCTGATATGAAAACGTATAAATGAACTATTTACAGTTGTTTTGATGATGAACACATTATAATGTCTCCAATATCTCCATATCTTATCATTTTCACCTTAAAACAGGATAAATTGTGTCTTGGTGGATCAATAGTAACTATTACACCAAAGCTTGTCATCGTGTACATGAAGCATAAAATGGTGTGTGTCTTCTCTCTGTCTCAAATTGATTTCTATTTAAAACCTTTCCTTTCAATCTTTGACTCCGTTTTTCTGTTACTCACTTTTAACCCTAAATCAAGGTTTATTCTCTTAATCAATAAGCCGGGCCTTAACCGACTACTGCTCTTTTCAGATAGTAGATATTACCTCGACAGTATTGTTCAACTTAGTTATGGAGTCGGAATCCTCTCAGCGGAGATCAATGATCTTAGATGACTAGTGTCAAATAAATCGTGATTTGTCTAAGAGGAGGAGTGATGACGGCTGTATGGTCGACTGGAAAAGCAGCAGGCGGCAGACTCCGAGGCTTAGAGACTGATCTATTGACGACGATGGCTTAGGGACACAAATGAAAATCTCGTCGTATCGACCGGGCGTCCGACACGCCGGCGTGCCGATGGATTTCTTTGCAGTTGTTGATTGCTAATCAATGGCTCTTCTCCCCTGATCATTTCCCAGCCCACACTCTCACTCCCAGACACTATAGCTTCATCATCAGAGACAGTTACTGCTGCATTAGTCTAGCCTTTGGGGAGTGTGGCGGTGGAATATTCCTCGCAAATACTGTAGGCCCAGATTATACCACATACTAGATTGGTATGTCCGTAACGTGAGTTAATTCTAGTGAGACATTTTGATCAGATTCCATGAATATGTATTTTATTATTTTAATTTATTATTACTATTACTGTCCTGGGTTTCAGTGAAGAGTTTTTGTGTCCCATGGTCTAAATGCTTTTCCACCTTAACGAGAATAAAATTCTGGGAGAAACACTGAGTACGTATAATATTGAACATTAACACAAAAATTGGCAGCTTCAGTCCAAAAATATTGAAAAAAGCTTTAAATGCAGCTTTGGGGTTATTATCATCATTATTATTATTAGTAGTAGTAGTAGTAGTAGTACTATTATATTTAAAGAGCAACTTGCAGGTTAAATATTTTATGAAATTTATACTTAACCTTGTCTGAAAATGACCATTTGAACAGTTAATGCAATATTTAATATGTTTTACAAGACATAAGAGCACAAATTCAGAGGAAAAAGTGGCCGTTTTGAGCAAAGCTCCTAAAACCGCCTTTTTTTTCTAACATCGCGTCATATTACGTCACATAAGGGAGTCCGTCTCACAGACTCCCTCTACAGTACACTGTGCAGTAGTAGGCGGTAGTGAGTTTGAGCGGTTGTTAGTTTGTGAGTCAGCATTTTTTTCTAGTTTATCTTTGCAATTTACCATTTTTCATGATGGTGAATTATTGTGTTTGTGCAGGTTGCACAAATTCCAGCCTGTCAGGACATCGAGTCCACAATTTTCCTAACAGGAAAAGGGATGGTGCTAGTTTTCGTGCCTCCCCCTCCTGCGGTAACGGTAGAGCACCGTAAAACGTAGTGTGGAGTTATATTACGCAGTGCGAGATAGGACTGATACAAGCTGACACTTGCGCATTAGTTTCTGTTATGGGTAAGTATCAATACTCAGAAAGTCACTATATAAGCTAATACCTCAATGGAAACATCCCACTGAACAATCTTACGTTGATTAGACGTTTAAACACGTCTAAACGGCCCCTTTTGCTCAGTGGGATAGTATTCCTGAGTTCAGTTGACTCACGTGGCCAAACATCAAAACAGTTTTAGTCGACCAAGTTTTCATTGGTCAGTTAGTTGCAGGAAAAAAAAGGATTGATAGAGTAAATATCCGACCAGGAGGTCCGACAGACAAATTAGGTTAACTATAATTTAAACAAACATTCCAAATACTAATTATAATGAAATTAATCTACTCTGAGGCAAATTTATCTTTCTTTATCTGTCCATTGTTCACACTAAATCTTCCATCGTTTGTCAAACAAACAGAAGCACATGGCTAATTATTATGCAGAATGACATCATCTGCATAATAATTAGCCATGTGCTTCTCCGGGTGCAACGGGGCTGCCGGACCCCGCGGTCGGATATTTACTCTAACAATCCTTTTTCCCTGGTTGGAATTATGCATCATTCCGTGCAGTAGTGATATTACGATGGTAGTGAGGCTTAATCCCCATAAGAAGAACAAGCTGCTCACGTTTTCTTCATGGAGGCACATGGTCTGATGTTTGGAGCAGCGGAGTGGTGTAGTTGGTAAGTTACCGGACAGTTCTGACAGCCATATAGGCTATACACAGATGCTCCCAATCAACCAGGGGAAAGAGGGTGTGAAACATTAGGAGGCAGGGCCGACTGATTGCAGGCTATGAATCTTTCTAACTGCAGGGAGAGTGTGTATTTTCGGAGCAATGGGCGTTTGTTTTCAGGAAAACGGACAAATGGGCTTTCGGTCCAGAGGGATATTTTTCGGACTATTGGGGTTTCGGAATAATGGGCCGTCGGAACAATGGCATATAGCCCGTTAGTCACCTTAGATTGGCTCTGAGGATGATATGAAGCACAGTGTCCAGACTGTGTTTACAAGACGCATGAACCATTACGCACATGTGACAGGTACGTTACAGTCATTTTAAACGTCTTTTCAGCTGCTACGACTGTCATTAAGCTTTAGGAGCTTACAAGCACTTTTTTTTTTTGATATTTTTATCACAAACTCCTCCCGCGGTGGCGGCTGCACTCTCCGTCATCTGGTTTAAAAAACAATCCGTCAACAGTCAACGATCAATAATCCGTTATTTATGATAGCCTAATCAGTGCAATAACAAGTGAAAACACATCAATAATACTCTTGCATATTTTACAAAAACGAACAGGACATTTTTTAATAACTAAAAGCAGGAATTATAGCCTACATAGGCTAAGTGATTTGATCAGAATATTTTCACGGATTCAGAGTAAAAACAACTATTGATCTACTAATTCACGTAGACTAATTGACAATTTAATGAAAAGGTTCTCTCATTTGAATTTAGAGTCTTCTACATTTTATTCTGGTGACAGCAGCAGCTTGATGCGTAGCCTATCTCCGTTATGTTATTGATAAGCCTGTTCATGATAATTTGGCAGCGCTCCAAAAGACACAATAGTTCACTGTCCCGAATTTTTCAGGACGTCTGGTCACCCTGTTGTGATGTGAACACAGCATTAGATATGTTAGCTAACGCCGGTCACTCACCAAGACACCTGCCCAGTTCTCCACTGGTTCTCCTCACACCACAACTCAATATCTCTCCTCTGACCGTTATTTCTTCTGACCCTGGTCTGTTCCTGGTCTCTTAGAGCCTAGCAGGCTCATAATTATAAGGCTGTGGTCCATCATATGCGTATGCATATACATTTACAACCTCTTCAGTGTCAGAACTAGCGTTGAGATCCATTAATTTCTTGTTGTTCTTATTGTTCAACTTGACCGCGCTCCCTTTTGTTACGTCACTTCCGGTTTGGCTTTTTTAGATGCGGAAGTAAAATTCTCTCACAAAAACGACTCCAGAAGTCACTGTAGTGTATATATAAGTATATTTTTATGAAAATCTAGTTCCTACATCATTTTCCTACATATTGATTCACTGGGGTCTCCAACCTGCAAGTTGCTCTTTAAGTCATTTGAGACACGCTTGTGATGGACTATATAAATAAATAGACTTGATGAAATGTTTTTTTTTTCCATATGTGAACTTTTTTTACTCACATGTACACCTGCCATTAGACATGTCAATATTTGTTTCCCATGTGAAAACTTTCAGTTCACATGCAAAGAGACAATTTGCAGGTGAAAATGTCAATGGGAAATTTCACGTTATATGAAAACCAACACGTGTGCAAAAAAGCACATGTGCTTTCAATTCACATGTGGGTTTTTTGTAAGGTATGGGAGAAGGCTAACAGGAATGCATTCTTACCGTCTGGGGTATCAGCATTGGCCTTGAAAAACCTATATTGGGTGAACCCACCACTAGGGTTCACCCAATATGGTGAGTATGTGATATGGTGAGTATGGTGAGTGTGCTTTTACATATCTCATTTTCTGATTGGCCGCATTCCACAGATCTCACAGACGATCTGTTCAACTCTCGGTTCAGTCCTCTAGGGTTTCTGCAGAAAAACTAAAAAAAAACGATTGGTGCGTTGACCCTGTGACTTCTGCCGTGGTACGCACCTGTCTCAGAGGACTGCTGGCCAAGTTCAAAAGGGACACCAGTGGAGACTTGGAGGAGTTCGCCACCGATCTGCATTGTTGTCACCAGCCTGACGTCCAAGGCGTCCACTGGCACACAGGCCGCTGTGGAGGGTGGGTGGTCACAGGGATGTGTGTGTCATGTGTCATGCCCACAGTTGAACACTGCTAGTCAGACGAGCAGCAGGAGATAAGTTCCGTCTCCTCCACTCTCACAAGTCTCTAGCACCGCCCCCTCCCCAGGCTGGAAGGTGAGTTATGAAAGCCAGAACTCTCACTCAAGTAATCGTTGAGTCATTGGTATTGATCAATAACCCTATCAACCCCCAGATATAATATGGCCATTTTATGCTATGGGGCAGTAAAAACCTTGAAGATTAAGTTTGGCGATTTTGGACCTATACAGTATGTACTTTGCAACATTTCCATTTACTCTCAGCTCCCTGTAGAGCCTACAAATGGCTTTTTTGGAGATATTTTGACAAGCCCCATTTGGACTCATTGTTAGCAGCAAGAGGCAACGGAGCTCGCCATTTCAACCGACAACTGACTCTGGAGCCAATATTCTCTGTGGGTCCAAATACTACAGGTATGTAAGAGTTCTAGAGAATTCTAGGTCCAAAATCATCAAATTTTTCTTTTAAGCCCTGGACACGCCACAGAACAGATGTGTAGCGGACCCGTAGCAGTATCTGCTTCCTGTCGGCGACTATGTTAATGGACTGGAGTAATTGTGTAATTAATTAAATATCTGCATTTTGTGAAACACATTCGCACAGACTAATGATATTCACTGAAATCCCCGCTGCCCCGGATACAATTACCTAAGGTCAAGATTTTACAATTCGTCCCTTCCTGATTTAGCAAAGCAAAACTGGAACGTTCCTCTATAGATTCCACTGCTGCCTCCCGTTTTTCATGACTGGAGGAATATGGAAATTATGCGTGTAGAAGAAGAAGAAAAAGAAATCGTTTCACCCTTTTTTTCCTCTTGGTGTTTTACTTATATGTTGCACTTTACAAATTACAGACGTGCGGTTATTACAAATCACCGGGCGTTCCCCAGGTCACCGTCGAGCGGGGCTCGAGAGGAATTCTGATGGACGCGAAAAGAAACGAATAACGAATGAGAAAGAATATCGGAATTTCTAACAAGCTCCGCCTCCGAAGCCCCGTCAAAGAGAACCCTCTGTTATCTCCCGCAACCTTCCATACTGTATTGTGCTCCGAAGAGAAATGGCCAAACTCGCTCTTGCTCTTTTTACAATATAGGTGTGACTAATCTCCAGATGTCTGGGGGGGGGGGGTTGGAGGCCTTTGAGCGCCGTCCAACCCCCCCCCGACTCTCTTTTTCACCCAAACCCCCCCCCCCCACATCCATCCATCCATCCCTTATACTGTGCCCATTGGGTTCGGGGGGGGTGTTTGGCCTCACAGCTTCCCTGCCAATTGTCCTTGTCCGGGTCACCGCCATGCTGGATGCCAATCTGTCACCGCCAGCTGAAACACCCCCCTGCCCCCCCCCCCCCCCCCCAACCTCTAAAAACCATTTGGCATTGACTCTCCCCCTCCACTTTCTCTCTCCTCTCTCTCTCTCTCTCTCTCTCTCAGACCCTGCTGCTCTCGCCTTAATTGAGTACCAGGAAAGCCCCGTGTGGTGGCACGGTGAAAAATGTGGACGAAGGAGGGGAGAGAGAGAGAGAGAGAGGGAGAGTGCGATTTATCACTTTCATTTGCATAATGGGATTAATAGGAGCTCTGTGTGTATTCAATGGTGGGTGGGTGGGTAAAAGGGTGGAGGTGGGGGTGGTGGGGGGGATATAGATCAAGGCAGAGAGACAGCCTCGCCTAACTGTAAGGATACACCTGCTTGACTAGCCAGTGACAGGATCAGCTGTGCTACCCGCCCGCCCCCCACCCCCCCCCACCCACCCCCACTCGCTCCCTGCTTGGGGTTTCGATAACATGGCCTCTGGGGGTTGGAGGCGAAGGGGGCCCCTTGCCATGAGGCCCCGAGTGTGCCGTGACAGTTGGATGAAATTATACATCTCATTTATTTCCCAATGGAAGCGCCGCTCTCCTCTTGGGGGGTGGGGGGTGGGGGGGGGGGGGGGGGGGAGTCTGGCAAAACAGTAAACAACACCGCGGCTGAGCAGATAATGCGACACAAACAGTGTCATTTTTTTTCAACGCGCATTTGTCCACGCGGAAGTCCTTGAGGAAAATCTTTTAGGGAGCAGTGGTTCTCAACATGGGGTCCGGGGACCACCAGGGGTCCTTGAGGGGGTTCCAGGGGGGTCCCCAGCAAATTGATGACTTGTTAAACTTCACTATTATTTCATTCACAAGAAGTTAACACAATTCGAGAATGTAGAAGAATGACTCTTCTGATCATAGTTTCACTGTTATCTCTCTACCTACAATACAAATAGTCATAGAATTCTGGACAAAATCATATCTGACAATACAAATATTCTCAGATTTGGGTCAGAGAGACAACATCTCATCAAATGGGGGTCCGTGGCCCTAATGTGGACTAAAGAAGGGGTCCTTGATATGAAAAAGGTTGAGAATCACTGTTTTAGGGGGCATCGTATATGAAACTGTAATGGGTTTTTGTAACATAGTAATTGTGACATTTAATAGTCATCTTTATAAACTATTAAATAATGTATAAATTAATACCTTAGTTAACATGAACACCATTAGTAAATTACACATTAGTTAACTGTTGATTAAGGGTTAGTTAATGCATATTAAGCATTAACTAACCCTTAACTAGTGACCTTTATTGTAAAGTGTTACCAATATTTCTTTAGTGTGTGGTATTTTTTTTTCCATTTCTATAGGTCTTTCCTGGTAAACATACTCTGCTGCACAGGAAATGATGCGTTTTTACGTTTCTGGTTTGTTTGGAATGAACAGAAGAAGAACTGGGTTGTGAGCATGAGCAGCGATAGCCACCACAGACAAACAGAGGAGCGCCACCTACAGAAAGGAAGGAAAAAGACGTCAGACTAAGCAATGACCGCTTACAGCACCAAAGATGAAGACAAAATTAAAACACACATTACCACTTTCAGAGATCTTTTTATTATTTCTCAGATCCCTCCATCTATATGTTTTCTGCACGCCTTTTTCCCTTTCATTCTTTCTCGCTCTCATTATGGGTGTTCAGATGCTGAAATCAGGCCAACTTCCCATCACAGACGGGCCATAAATCTCTCCTCCAGTTAAGGCATTCTTGTCTGTTGCATCCCTGACCATTGTTACAGCAGAGGCACGGCTCCAAGCCCAGCTGTCGGGCTAGAATACACCCCTAACCCTCAGTGGTACAGTAGAAACTTAACCCCATCTGTGCCGGCCTGTACCATCAGGTCTGTTTGCTGGAAATGGTGAAAGCCAGTGATGTTAGTGATATAAAGGCAGGGGTGGAAGAAGCACTGAGATCTTTTACTTAACTAAAAGTAGCAATACAACAATGTAAAGATACTCCATTACAAGTAAAAGTCCTGCATTCAAAATCTTACTTAAGTAAAAGTACATAAGTATTGGCAGCAAAATGTACTTAGAGTAACAAAGTAAACATACTCATTATGCAAACTGTCCCCATTTAGAGAGTTATATTTTTCATAAATTATTGGAATATTAATACTGATTTATTTACATACATGTACATGCAAGCAGCATTTTAAAGTTGTCAACGTGAAGCTAATCTTAACAATTTAGCTATACTTTTGGGTAGTCTAATCTATAACAATGCTATTTTATAGTTATTTTATAAAGATGATCAAATGTTTTAAATATAAAATATTGATCTGAAAAGTAACTAGTAACTATAGCTGTGAAATAAATGTAACAGAGTAAAAAGTACAATATTTCCCTCTAAAATGTAGTGGAGTATAAGTACAAAGTAGCATACAATGGAAATACTCAAGTAAAGTACAAGTATCTCAAAATTTTACTTAAGTACAGTACTTGAGTAAATGTACTTAGTTACTTTACACCACTGTATAAATGAAACCCATGTTGTTATGGCACAGTAAAAATTCATATTCAAACAGTTTAGGGAAACCGTTCTGAACTGATACCAGAAAAATATTTAGACCCATTAAGACAAAATGATGCAGGTAGAAGCTATGAATGATGATTCGTTTTGTTCCTATATTTCGTATATGTCGTATCAACATCCATTCCAGTGGGTTCTCAACGTTGGGTCTGGGGTCCTTGAGGGGGTTCCAGGGGGTCCCCAGCAATTTGATGAATTGTTAAACTTCATTACTTCATTCACAAGTTAACGCAATTAGAGAATGTAGAAGAATGACTATTTTGATCATAGTTTCTCTGTTATCTCTCTACCTACAATACAGATAGTCATGGAATTCTGGAGAAAATCATATCTAAAAATAAATAGATTCTCAGATTTGGGTTCGAGAGACAAAATCTCATCAAATGGGGGTCCTACTGTGGGGGTCCTTGCTATGAAAAAGGTAGCGAATCACTGATCTATTCAATGTCAATGCTTGCTGGGAATGCTTTGAGAAGCTTGTGATGCTTCCTTCCCACTGGGCTTAGTTTAGCTGAATTACTGCAAGGCGGCCTCATTGGCGTTAACGCCAGATCTGGTCTGGGTGATCTACAGCGCTCCATGCGAGGCATTGTACTGCGCCTACCTCAAAATGTTAGTTATTCCAATTGCTGCGTGTGAATTTCAATGTGACTGCGATCATGTGTGCTTACGAGGGGTTCGCCTTCCCATCCTGCATTGCCGTGATAGCTTCTGAGCCCGGTGGGGGTAAAGCCGGGCTTACCCCGTGTTTCTGAGAGGAGGGAAACAATGAGTCCCCCCTGAAATCCCCCCCAAGCCTCGTTCAGGCTCCGGTGTTGCCGGTGTGCCACCCCTAATTTAATTACCTCCCCCCCCCCCCCCGCCCCTGTCTGACAGACCTGCTGCATGCTCCGGCTGCCATCGCTGCATTACATTAAACATACACTCACACACTCTCACGTAACGCTGTCAAGGAACGACTGGGGAGGAAACAGGCAGCGGAGGCCAGGCTTTTCAGCACACACACACACACACACACACACACACACACACACACACGCGCACACACACACGCACACACACAATCCCTTCTGAGCAGGTGAGAGCTGTGCAGATGCTCTTCAGTCGGCAGGAAAAATAAGCCCTTAATTACCACCCAGTCTGTCTCTCTCTTCCTCTGTTCCTCGCCTCCCTCTCCTCTCCTCTCCCCTCCTCCTCCTCCTCCT
The DNA here is from genome assembly GCF_046629955.1 of Centroberyx affinis. Taxonomy (NCBI): domain Eukaryota; kingdom Metazoa; phylum Chordata; class Actinopteri; order Beryciformes; family Berycidae; genus Centroberyx; species Centroberyx affinis. The sequence goes on along the minus strand of NW_027283162.1, from coordinate 65,291 downwards.
CCTCCTCCTCCTCCGCTGCACTGCACTGCGGTTGCGGCGGTCGCCTCAAGGCTGGCGATTGCGGCGCGGGGCTCCTCCGAGAGTCTTCCCTTGTTATTATCCTTAAACAAGCAATTACAGCCGAGTCCCCGAGTGGAGCAAAATAGAGAGAGGGCACACCCAGAGAGAAAAAAAAAAAGAAAAAAAAAAGAAAGCTCTGTGTTCTTCAGAGAAGCGAATTGCAAAAAGCTCTCCGGGGTAATTTTGTCGCTCGCCTCGGCCGCACACTCCTACCAGCAGCGTGATTTGAAGAAACGCTGTGATGAGTATGAAAAAAAAAAAAGGGAGTGGGAGAAAAGAAAGCAAAGTTTAAATAGCACAGTCGAGAACAACATAAGTGGAATTGCTATGTTTGCCATTAGATGGTTACGAAACACGTTCTTCTATTTTTGCGAAGGCATCACAGTAATTTTCCTGCTGTCTGGGTTTTTTGGGGGAACAGCAAATGAGCAGGCGGCGAGGCCTCAGGTGTGACCCAGGCAGTGACCTCACGCCTGTCACTCAGCAGCTTTTGCCGGGGCGGGTTAAAGCTGCACTAGGCCACTTGTTCTCATTGGTGGCTCCAAATGGCAGCGAGAGGTAACTGTTGGACGACTGTTTCAGTTTCAAAACCCAGAAATCATCTAACATGACATCAGTAAATTGCACACAGATAGCTCGTTTTTCTCTGCTGTTTCGGAGACAGCTGTAATCTGCTCTTAAAGGGGCCCCAGTATAGGAATTCAGATTTTCCACCATTTAAAGACATATATAAGATGTTTAATGAAGACATTGTAGCAAAGGGTCTCAGAAACTACGCCTGAAAGAGGCTGCAGCTGGACAGAAGTGAAAATTAACTTTGTTGCGGGCCAAAATTAAAGACATTTTTGGAAAGGCCTTGACTTGGAGAGTAACATATGTCAATATGAAGAACATGGGTGGTTCCTGCACTGCAATATTGCTCTTTGAACTCTGACCCCAGGCTATTTTTGGCGGCTTATTATGCAGCATCACAAGGGGCTAGAGACATGGGGTCAACTTTTCAAGAAAGCTATTGAGCTGTACTTTCATGGGAGTGGGGTTACTGATGGCAGGCAGGTTGGGTTGAAATGCAATATTTTCTGAAATTCTCCTACTTCCCATTAAGATGGCTGAAATCTGACAAAAGATTTGTTCTTTTCCACCCTCAAATACCCCAATAACAATGTCAATTCCATGTTTACAACGTCAACTATGGGAGAAACAATAACAAAACAACAAAACCCAAGGAGCAGGGCTTTTATTGTGAAGTACTCATAGGAAGTGCTGAACAGCGCAAGCTGCACTTTCAGTCGATTCACTCGGTACAACACATAGTATGGGATATTACGCCTTCGCATAGTCTGACTGAAGACACCTTTATTCACGCCTTTACGGCAGATGACCTGTGGTGACGTATGTGAGGCCCCGCCTTACACACATAAGCAACCTCACCATAGTCATACCTCAGTTCTTATGCTCTTCACCTCGCTAAGAACACCTTACGCCTACGGAGTTAACTAGCTGCTGCTAGTTAGCTTTGGTGTTTTACTACATTAGCTTGAGCGAAAGTCAGTTTAACTGTTCCATATAGGACAGGGCGACAACAGCCTCTATTGGTGAGTCGACTGTCTGCGGAACGCTGATTTTCAGATCAAGTTGCATGCTTCGTCTCTGAGCAACTAGTTCAAGTTTAGCTTCGCTAATAGAGCTATCTGGAATGAGCAGCAAAGCAAAGTCTTCCATTCGCCCCTGTCCTCAGGAGTGTGGCTTTTCCTTGCATTAAAAAGATCAACATGATGTCTGTCTCGGGATTGTCCACTCTCGGAGAGCGTTGATTGAGCCCGTGGCATGTGCGTTTTGTCGCCAGCTGAGATGTTCGACTCTGGAATGGCGGATTACATTTGTAGAGAAAGTGCTGGGGAGGGCAATGGTTCAACGGGAGGACCCTCTCCTCTCCGAGGCTGGGGATCCGGCTTCGTCCGGCTCTGAGTGCGGAGACTGCCAAGGAGAGGATCCTGCCGCTAGTTGGGGGGACCAAATGGATTGTTTGGATGGGCGCGACGTCATGGAGTCTGGCCCTTCAGACGCCTATATCCCCCAACAAGTCATCCTCGGGGCTAGCCAGGATGATGAAGACGTGCTGGATCTTGGATACGATATGCACGGTCTATCTGAGGATGAACAGGAGGAGGCTTTGCCTGCAGGCCAAGCCGCCCCGTTGCCCCGGTGGTCAGTCAGGACGATAATTCTTTTCTCACGCTGTACCGCCGAGCAGCTCAGAAACTGGAGGTGGAATGGCCGTGCCCCCCACCGGCTCAAAAGCCGTCGAGGTTTGCAGGTTTTTTCCTCCCTCCGGAACCGATAAGTAGAAAAATCCCATTATTTCCGGACTTCGTTTCGGAGCTAACGTCATCATGGCGCAAGCCGCTGTCTACCTGCATCAGAGTGGACTGTGGACAGTATCTGGACCTAGAGGGGGCCGAGAAGGTGGGTTTGACCAACCCACCTCCCATGGAGGCATCGTTGGCAGCTTACCTGGCACCCTCGCACAACCAGGGAATGACTGGCCCCACAGTTCTCCCCTCCAAGCACTGACGTTTTTCCTCGGCACAGCTGGAGAAGATTTACCATGCGGAGGCAGGTACAGCCAGGTCCCTTAGCTCTGTCTCCTTTAGCTGCAGACATATCAGGCTATGTGCTTGGCTGAGCTTGGGGACCGACTGCCTGCTGACAGCCCTCTGACACCACTGCTCAACGAGATCAGATCGCTGTTCGCCACTTTCCCTCGGCAGGGGGATGGCTGCTATGGTGGTAGCGCAATGCCATCTGTGGCTCACCCTCTGGGATATGCCAGACAGGGATAGAGTGTCTTACCTGGATGAGCCGTTGTCTCCTGACAGCTTATTCGGCCCGTCACTCAACGCTATATTGGCAAAGTTTGAACTGTGGAAGAAGCACACAGAAGCTCTGCGTAGCATACTGCCCAAACATGATGCGAAGCCGAAGCCGCCCGTGGGCCCCCGCAGGCCGGCCGTCCAGCAGCCCCCCCGAAGAGAGTGGCCCCGTCTGTGACCTCTGGGAACCTGCCTGTCAAGCAGCAACCGCCCAAACAACCACCACGCCAGTCGGCCTGGAGTAAGGGCCCTCCCCCGAGCCTCCGGAAGGATTCGACGGTGAGGAGAAAGAAGTTCCAGACTTCCTAGCTCGAGGAGTGCGGAGGGGTGCCATCAGTAGGGAGACACCGCTGCACCTCAGCTGTTCAGCTCAGGGACCCAGTTTACAAAGGACTTGTTCTGCCCTGACACAGTCTCCCAAGCACACACAGTTCGTTCCCGACAAATGTGCACTGTTAACCCCACGGCCCAGCCTTTGTTCACAGGATGGGGGAGAGAGGGGGGGTCCTCAGGTCGAGGCTCCCAGTCTGAGTGTGTTAAATGTTTGCTCACAAGTGATTGAACCACACATTCACATTGTTCCTCCTTTTGTCAGTACTCCAATAAAGGTGCCATCAAACCCATGTTTGAGTGTTTCGAATGTGCCCCCCCCGTTGAATTTAATAAAGGCAATAAAATGTGTTCACACAAAAGCAGACCCGTTAAACATGGATCCTGGCATGCCATTCATGGCCGAAACACAGGAGGGCAGCAGCTGCCCTCTTACAGTGAGTCAGGTCAATCCGCTCGCTGTCCATATCCAGAGGTGGCGCGCATGTGCAGTGTCGCCATGGATAGAAAGTACAGTGGTTGCAGGCTACCGGTTGCAGTTTCGAGTACGTCCACCCCGTTTCACGTCTGTTGTCAATACGGATGTGGGGGAAAGAGCTGCAGTGGTGCTCAGAGAGGAAATAAAATCCCTTTTGAGCAAGCGGGCAGTGCGAGTGGTGCCCCTCTCGGAAACACAAAGAGGTTGGTACAGTCCATATTTTGTTGTTCCAAAGAAGGGAGGGGGTCTATGTCCTATACTGGACCTGAGAATATTGAACACCCACCTGCGAACTTTCAAGTTCAGGATGTTGACGTTACGACAGTTACTGAATGCAGTGGGTCCGGGGGATTGGTTCACAATAATCGATCTTAGAGACGCTTACTTTCATGTAGCGATACACCCGAGCCACAGGCTGCCGTTCGGTCTGTCGTTAGCCCCCCGCACTTTCACCAAGTGTGTAGAGGCAGCTCTGGCTCTGCTCCGGGAGAGCGGTGTACATCTAGGCGATTGGGCTCTGATATCGCAATCAAAGGAGCAGGCGGAGGCTCAGACAGCCGCGCTACTGTCTCATATTCAAGCGTTGGGCTTTTCAGTGAACTTGCCGAAAAGTTCCGGTTGAGCGCATCCCGTCATCTGCAGAGGAGGCTGACGGTGTCTCGTTTTTGCGTGGCAGCTCTTCTCCCGTGGAGGGATCCCCGCTTGCTTCGCCAGGGCTCTCCCATAGGCAGAGTGTCGTTTCGCAAAGTAGTGTCAACAGACGCTCCAGGGGGGGGCCCCTTGTGAGAGAATGGAGACTCCACCCACAGGTGGTGGCGCAGATATGGGATCGGTTCGGCGAGGCCAATGTGGATCTCTTTGCATCCAGAATGAACGCCCACTGCCATCTGTTCTTTTCCATGACAGACCACAGTGCCCCACTAGGAGTGGTCGCACTGGCACACCCTGGCCAAACACTCTCTTGTATGCATTTCCGCCGGTGGAGCTGATCTTACCAGTTCTAGGGAGAGTGCGTCAGCAGGGCCTATCACTGATCCTCATAGCCCCTCGGTGGCCAGCGAAAGCGTGGTATGCAGAGATAATCAGCTTGCTAGCTGCGGAACCATGGTGCCTCCCGCTTCGCAGGGATCTTCTGTCTCAGGCGGGGGGGGGAGGTCCTTCATCGACACCCAGAGTTATGGTGTCTTCATGCCTACCTGTTGAGAGGTCAAATCTGATAGCCAGAGGTTTACCTCCTAGTGTGGTTGCGACAATTCAAAGTGCTAGAGCCTCTTCGACGAGGAGCCTCTATACTTATAAATGGCGTGCTTTCGAACAATGGTGCCAGGAGCGGAATTTAATTCCCTTCCAGTGTTCTATTGTGGATGTTTTGTCATTCCTGCAAGATTTGTTGGAGAGGGGCCTTTCCTTTTCTACAATTAAGGTGTACCTAGCGGCTATATCTGCCTGTCATGTTGGTTTTGAGGGCTTGTCAAACAATGCGTTTTATGAGGGGAGTGCGACGCTTAAAGCCTGTGGTTAAGCCTAACGTCCCCTCCTGGGACCTGACTTTGGTTCTTGAGGTCCTTGGTGGACCTCCCTTTGAGCCCATGGAGTCTGTGGATTTGAAGTTTGTTTCTTATGAGACGGCTTTGCTCCTTGCCTTAGCTTCTGCTAAGCGTGTAGGTGATCTCCACGCTCTGTCCGTGCATCCTTCCTGTACCCAGTTTGCCCTGGGTGACTTACAGGTTACTTTACGCCCTAATACGGCTTATGTACCTAAGGTCATGCCTGCATCATATAGTTCATTGGCTTTTGAACTTTTTTCTTTTAACCCTCCTCCTTTTGCTTCTGAGGAGCAGCAGAGGTTACACACCCTGTGTCCGGTGCGTGCATTCCGCATGTATATGGAGCGTACGCAGGATGTGCGTTCTTGTGACCAGCTCTTTGTCTGTTTCGCTAACCCTGCATGGGGCAAGGCCTTGTCGAAACAGCGGCTTTCTCATTGGCTTGTGGAGGCTATCTCCCTGGCCTACAGCAGCAAGGGTCTCACGTTGCCCGAAGGGGTACGGGCACACTCGACCAGGGGAATGGCGACATCATGGGCATTGTTTAAAGGAGTGTCTGTGAATGATATTTGTGCGGCGGCAAGTTGGGCCTCACACGTTCGTTCGATTTTATCGTTTAGATGTGATTGCCCCTTCGGTGTCTCATTCTGTCCTCTCTGCTGGGTCTGTGGTGCACTAGTGTCAGTGTTCCAGTTCGGTGGCGGTTCTGCGGGGCGTGAATATATGTCCCATACTACATGTGTTGTACCGAGTGAATCGACTGAAAGGGAACGTAACGTTATGACTATAACTACTGTTCCCTGAAGGAGAGGAACGAGGTACAACACTGTGTTGCCCTGCTTCACCTTTGGGCTCGGTGAAGAGCATTCCTCTCCTTCAGGGAACAGTAGTTATAGTCATAACATTACGTTTTTCCTGGGTGGAAAGTTGCAGTTGTGAAAAGGCAAACTGCTCAATATTAGAAACATGCAATACAATCTGAACCAACAGGTTGATGTTATAAGAGGATATAATCAAAAAAAGTACAAAAATATGGTCTTGTTGGTGCTATTTTGCCGCGATTTCATCAGCTCTGTTTCATCGGCAGAAAGAGGTATGTTCAATGATGAAACGGATTATGCAACGCTTAGAAATGTTAACTCCCGACTGTGTTCTTCTATTTAAGTAGATGTAACGATACAGTTGTTATAAAGTGCTATATTTTATGGAGTTTATTGAGATGCCACTGAAATAACTTGTTATATAGGTTATGAGCCAAATTTATTTATTTATCTAGCAGGTGACATCAAATGGTGAATGCAAGCAATTTTGGTTTTTCATTTGGCCTCGAAATTGATCTACAACTATACTAACCATTTTTTTAAAATTAATATTAGCACCAAAGAGCTCCAAAGAAATGCATCAAAGCGGAATGCCTTATTTGGGCAGAAAATGTACGCCAGACTGTGTGTTCTGTGGTCCAGGAGAGAAAGTTGCAGGCGTCCAATACTGCCGCGAGAGGCTTTACCATGGAGTTTATGGAACACCCCGTGCGTCCTATACAGACACAGAAGGGTACCTTTAGCGTTGTTATAGCGACACCAAGGGATTTGACAAAGAGTCAACATAGGACGAGTTGGGAATGAGAATGGGTTGGAATATCTGCAGTACTGATCAAAGAGGCAGTGTGGGATCATATTGGACGTGTATTTGGAATATCTGGTAAGCCTTTACTTGTTGCACAACACTTTATTATCTGCTGGAAGTGCTAACCAGCTAGTTAGCGAGCTAGCCAGCTACTTAGCTAACGTCAGATAACGTTATCGCGATCCGCTTTTTATTTCTCCTCACAAGAAGCGCTCCAGGCAGCTTTTTCAACACAAAAAAACACTACATGTGAACGCAGCCTAACTCCAGTCAACGCATCACAACTGCACCTGGTCTTGATTGGCTCCCCCTACCAAACAACAGCTCCAGTCTGAGCGCTTTATTGCACTGGGACCTCTTCTCGCTTTCATTTTTTCACCCGGTCCTCTCTTTGTCTTTTTACCTGCTCCAACCTTCCTGATGGAAACCAGAAAAGTTCCAATCTGTTTCACCTCAAAAATAAAACATGTTTTAGTCGTTTTGCTCCAGAATAGACTTTTCCCTAGCTGGTTTCAAGTTAGCGGTCAATAACAACCCAGAAGCGCCTGATGCATAGCTGTTTACACTATGTGAATATCACATATGAGGAGCTGATGCTGTCGACCAGTCAGGGTCCAGTATTGTAACTACTGTGCCTGCAAGGACTTAAAGGATAAGGCTGGTGTTTTTTAATGCATTGCTTGCCGTCAACAAATCCTATGAAAATAACAAAATCAACAATGCGTTTGCTCTGCTCCCGTTACTTTCTGACTTCCCACGTACCGTTTTTAGCCTTCAACCCGGAAGTCATTGGCTCTAATTGTAAGCTAAAAACCGTGAAATGCAGCTCACAAAGACATAATTTACATTTTAAAAATCACTAACTGTTACCACGAAAAGTCAGGCTGTTGTAGTTATTACCAAATCAAATTCAAATGGGAACAAATTCGGGGACTATTTTCAGTGCTACAGAACTACTTTCCTGAGATCGCAAAGTGTTTACAGCCGGCTTATTAAGTTGTTTGAGGAAAAAGTCGGCTGGCCCGGTGCATCGTAATGATGAAATATGTTGCCCAGAGCAATGGCATGGCTCTGTGACGTGTTTTTAATAGTTTTTTTAATACAATGGATTTCTGTGGCTGCTGGGACATGGCTTCATTGGGCACCGGCTACATGGACGAGACTTGTTGGCAAAACAAAATCATTGCTGATTTTGTTATTTTCATAGGATTTGTTGACGGTAAGCAATGCATTAAAAAACACCAGCATTATCCTTTAAACGCATTTTATACTTTAATGAAACTAGCGTCTCTGTGTGTAAACTGACACGATTTGACGCGTACTGGAAGTTAAAAAAGGTCTCTGCATAGGTGTTGGAACCTGCCCAAGAATCTCAACTTTGCGTCGAGTCTACGCAGTCGCGCACTCTGATTGGTCAATCATGGGGGCGATAAAGGCGGCATCCAGCTCTTCAAGCTCCAACTGCTCCAACACATCCCATTCCTCCAGCTGCATTGCTATAGTCATGCCCTCTCTTCTTTTATGTTTCGTTTTGGTGCGATGTGATTTTTTTAAAACACTGCCACCCTGTGTACGGGATTTCATGCCACGTGCATATCAACATGGAAGTATAAAACTTAAATGTAAGCACCGCCGTGTTGTTTACGCGCTTGTTATCGTTGTTGTTCGCGCTTTGCATTACGTTCGACTATAAAATGCGCTTTAGTCTTTGAATTCATTCAAGACATACCCTTTTAACTAAACTACATTTATTTACAAAACGCTTTATTTTCCAGGTCCACAATTTCCTAATAATCTCCTAGAAAGGAACTGTTAAATTCTTAGGTTCCTGGAAAGAAGCATGAAATTATGTAGTAGTTATACAGAAAATATAAGCAGTCTGGTGGAGTCAATAAGATTCTACAATAATTTCCTGGAAAGAACTGCAAAACTGCAAAGTATTTATTGGAAAAATAATAGGCAGAGGTCAATTATCAGAAGTCATTATTCATATAACTATATAGTTATTTGTTTAATTCTTAATTAATGATTTTGGTAACACTTTACAATAAGGGTACACTAAGTTAACTAATTAACAGTTAACTAATGTGTAAGTTACTAATGGTGTTTACATTATTTAATAGCTAATAAAGATGACTATTAATGTATAAATGAATATCTTAGTTAACATGAACACCATTAGTAAATTATTACCAGACACATTAGTTAACTGTTAATTAAGGGTTAGTTAATGCTTATTAAGCATTAACTAACCCTTAATTAATGTACCCTTATTGTAAAGTGTTACCAAGACTTCTAATTTTATATATAACTACTACATCATTTCATGGCTCTGTCTTGGAAACAACAGAAGTAACTGGAGGAACTTACCAACTACCATTGAACTCTTTCTCTATTTTCCCTATAATTAGTACATCATTTCATGGTTATTTCCAGGAAACTTCCTAAGAGATGAACAGTTCCTCTCTAGGAAATTGCGGACCCGGAAAATAAAGCGTTACCAACATCATGAACATTTTCCTTATCCTGAGCCATGGTGTAAAACAAACTCATGAAAACGATTCATCGCTTCCTGTGAGAGGAGAAGAAATTCCCGCCAGTGACCGTGCCCGACACCAGAAGTTAATTTGGGCAAATAAAGTGAATCTACAGCGTCTCAGTCAGTGGGAATGGGATGCTCGTCTCTGTTGCAGCCCCAGGTTTTGATTTAGGCTGAAAAAACAGGTTTATTTTGACATAAAAAATCTCGCAGAGCGCCGCTTTAAAGCCCCTTGTTGCTAGGTGCCTTTCCCCCTTCGCTTTCTGATTCCTGCATGACGTCGTGTGTTGTCTGGCAAACATTAAGTGCCAGTCCCACCGTCACTATCCCCCTATAGTACATACCCCCCCCACCCCCCACCCCCATCCCACCCTCCTGTTTCCCTTGAAGTTACATCACAGGCATTACCTCACTGCACGGCGCAGCGTAGTCTAAACACACTCAATGTGATGTTGCCATAACAATGTGTTCCACTGGCTTTTAGTTCAGCCCGGTCCAGCGCCGAGGCAGTCCATCACTCATAAAGCTGTAACGCCGGTCACCCGAGAGGCTGCAGGTCTCCATACCGCCTCTCCTCCCCACCGCTCCGATGACGACAGATTGTTTTTCACAAGGAGAGAGAGAGCGAGAGAGAGAGAGAGAGAGAGAGAGAAGGGAATGTATTCACCAGATGTGCTGTATTAAATAGACAAATGGAGCATGGGAAAGCTCTTTATAAAAATAATGGTGCAATTTAAAAAGGAATGACTTCAGGGCTCTAGACTAAGAAAGCATTAGCTTTTAGCTCATTGCAAGTCCTGTTCAATTTGAAGATTCATGTTGTCAGAAAGACTAAATTTCATGTTAGGGGGAAACTTTGAGGCAAAAGCAAGCGCAAGGGTTTTTTTTTTTTTTTCTTCCCCTCCAAAGCCTTTGTAGTATCTAGCGGTTACAGCAGGGGTTCTCAAACATTTTCATATCACAGACCGCCAAAAAGACAGACATTAGGGCCCCAGACCCCATGCGATGTCCATGTGATTTAGTCCCAGGGGCCCGTATAGGAAGATCGTCTTCACCGTATGTGGGTAAGAGTGAAACCTCGGATTACAACAGTCATTCTTATACATTCTGTTACAGCGATCATTCCTAGGGCACTGAATTAGAGTTATTATAGGAAATTAAGGTATTCCTCATTTTGGAACCCCTCCGAGGACCCCTGGGTGTCCTCGGACCCCGGTTTGAGAACCACGCATTGACAGTGGTGATCTGCAGGCTCGCGGTGAACTGGCTCTTATCAGTGAATGCTGATGAGATTATGTTTGCATCCTGCCATTATGTAGCCCCAAGTTTGCAGAGGAGACAGACGCTGACCGACGAGCGATCAAATTACTCTAAACATCCCCATAGGACATGCCATGTTTTCATCTGCAGTAGTAAAAGGCTTGACCCTGATATCAACTTTCTGAAGCATTGAGGGAGAACTGAATTTAATTTTCAAATGCATTTATGAGTTTCCTTTAGGGCCGGACTGATATAGAATATTGTGATTTATAGATCAGAGGGTTATAATATGGCCAGAAGTAGCTCTGCTGAAATCAAATTTTTTTTTGGGAAGTCATTTACCACTCACTGCACATAATACACATGCACACACAAATACATAAATGCATTTCACTAATATCCTTGCTCATTTTTAAGGCAAAGACAATTCACAGCACCTAGAAGTCACATCTGTTTTGCAGCAGCCGACTTCCTCCCAAAGGCTCCCAAAGACTTGATAGCTCTGTCAGGGTTAATCACACACACACACACACACACACACACACACACTTAACATACGCACATGCGCAGAAAGGCATACACACATGCACCGTGCACTGAGACTATGATGAGTCAAATTGAGGGTTGCTAATTATAGCCTGGGGAAAGTTTTTGCCTTTTTTTTTTTTTGCTCGTCATCAGCTCTCTTTGGGAAGAGGAGAGGAAGACTGTTGGGGGTTGAGGGGATGGGGGGGGGGGGGGACAGAGAGCCTTCCTTTCCTCTCTGCATCCAGCCATTCCTCTTCCTCCATCATTGTGCGCGCTCTTTACATCTGGACCCCTTTCACCCCCCCCCCTCCCCCTCGACCCTGCTTCCTTCCACCCTTTCACCACGCATACTGTCCTCCTTCTCTATGCTTTTAGAGGAGGAGTACTTTTTTTTTTTTTTTTTCTATCTTACTTACCCTTTCCCCTCATTTATTTTTTTGCCACTTGCCTTTTCTCCACAGCACCTGAAATTGAGTGTGCCAACCAGTGATGTACTGGTAAATAAAAAGTCTGTGATCATCATAAGGAAAATCATCAATATCAATGAAAAATCAATTATTCTCTCAGAAGAGCATTCATTTGTTTGTTTGTTTTTCCCCTTAAAAGACCCTATCATCATGTAACTTACATCAGTTTGATACTACTTACTATGATGTACACTATCAGTTTTCATCATAAAGATTTACATAGGCCTAACAGTGTGGGTAAACTGACTTTAGGTGCGTTTACCCTCCACTGCATCCCTGGCAGCGCCTGTCCATGTCAATATTTAGTCTATGCTCACAGAGAGGAACCTATTTGGCATGCTGCTTGGATGCATAGTTCCCTCATGTAAACATTTTTCAGGTGGGAAGAAACATTGTGTGTATACGTGTGTACATATGTATATACATATATATGGACACACACAGTGTATATGCATATGCATTTTGCTCCACAGTGTGGTTTCTGTGGCCTGGGGCTGTGAGAATGTTATAAGCAGCTAATTAGAGCTTACCCCCTTACCCTTAACCCTCTTTAGGGCCGACCCCCTTCTAGTCCTTCAGACGCAGAGTCCCAAAATGTGACACCAGGGGGTCGTTCACCCCAAGGCTACCGGCTGACTAGATAAGTGGGGACAGGCATGACTGGTTTCAAACCTTCCTCTTTAGATATTGGAGAAACATAAAGCATTATTCTGCCCATTTTTGATCTAGACCCTATTTACCTTTATCTTTAACCATCATACCTATTGATTCTGACCAAAATCTCATCAATTGCTTCACTACAGAGCTACTTGCCTGGGTGTCGGTCTCCAACACAGTGCTAATGGGCCAATGGAGAGCCGTACCCAGGCAAGCAAGATAAGTAGCTTGACCTTATTCCTATAGCATTTTGAATTTATGTCATTCTCAGGGTAAAAGTCCTGCATTCAAAATGTAACTTAAGTAAAAGTACAAAAGTATTAGCATCAAAATGTACTTAAAGCAACAAAAGTAAAAGTACTCATTATGCAGAATGGCCCATTTCAGAATAATACAGTATATATTATATTATTGAATTATAATTATTGATGCATTAATGTGTAAGTATTACTTTAATGTTGCAGCTGGAAAAGGTGGGGCTGATTTCCACTACTACACTGCTGGGTAGTTTACAGTAATCTATAATAATACATCACAATTTATTAGTTGATTATATTTTGTATTAATAATCTGAATCTGCAAAGTAACTAGTAACTTAAGTTATCAAATAAATGTAGTGGAGTAAAAAGTAGGCTACAATATTTCTCTCTGAAATGTAGTGGAGTAGAAGTATAAAGTAGCATAAATGGTAATACTCAAGTAAAGTACAAGTACCTCAAAACTGTAATTAAGTACAGTATTCGAGTAAATGTACTTAGTTACTTTCCACCTCTGTAGGCTACAGTAACTAGCGTTACTTGAACACATAAGTGAGGACTTCAGATAGACCTAACAGGTATCAAATTAGCAAGCATTCTCGGGAGCAACAAGTACGGCAACAACTTTAATTTAGCGGGGAACTAGCTAGCTAGTCACCTGGGCTAGATTCCGGCAGCTATAGCTATAGAAGGCTAAATTTATCATCTTAAAATGTAAACCTCTCCGCATTGAACACAGGACTTCAGATAGACCTAACGGGTATCAAATTAGCTAGCGTTCTCGGGAGCAACAACTACAACGACAATTTGAATCTAGCGGGGATCTAGCTAGCTAGTTACCTTGGCTGGATTCCGGTACCTAGCTATAGAAGGCTAAATATATCATCTTAAAATGTAAACCTTTAGTTTTTGAGATCCTTTCATGTCTGATACATTTTTCAGTGGCAAATCTGTTGGTCCGATTCCCAACATTTGTATGATGTGTGTCTTGGTACACAACAATAGAACATAACTGGGCTGTACTTGCTCATTCCCCACACCAAGTGCAACGTATGTTCAAAATGGACGCCGTGGGGATAGTGTCAAGACTTGGTCAGAATCTGTCAGTATGATGGAAAAAGATAAGAAAATAGGATCCAGGCTGAAAATGGCTGGAGCTATGCTTTAATAGCTTGTTAACCTATGGCCTAACTCACGTCTTCAGGTCATCAAAAACCAAAGAGTTTCACGACATCCCCACCACTGCTGCTGAGTATCAGGCTGCAATAAAGCGAACCCCTTCCCACCATGTTTGGGATGTATAGACATCCAGTCGAACCACAAGCCCAGCCTCGACCACACAAGTGTAGAGGAGAGTTGGCCAAGGCATATATACAGACAAGACTTAGTGTGTGTATCATCACTTGAAACAAAAATAACTAAAAAACCCTAGTCTATTTCCCCATGCAATATTACTCTCTGTCAGTACACACAAACAGAGATGTTGGTGTAAAACTAAAATACTGACAAATTCCAAACATGGCTTATGATTTTGTTTTTATACCATAGATAAACAGGCCACTCACATAAAATGTCCATCATATGTAGTTGATTTGGAGTTGACCAAACAAATTGTATAGTTTCACCAAAAGATGTTAATTGGACCAACAGTAGTATCTGTTTTATTTTCTTATGTTGCATTACTTTATTTGCACTTACTGTATAGTCAATCACAGTAAGTTTGATCCACGTGCATGTTGACTCTTAGATTAATAAATACAATTGGACATCATGTCCTTTAACAATTCATTTCCTTTTGCCCTTTTTTCTTTTACTGCCCAGTTATAGTTTCCCAAATTTCATTAGCTATGTTTGCTCAGAAATAATCTGCTTTTGCTAGATTTGTGTCTTTCTTTTGGTTTGTTAAATTGGTCTTAAATTCAATTCCAAGAGGCATTAAAAAAGTCTTGACAAGCCTTAAATTTGGATTTGGGAAGCCTGTAGATACTGTAGATGCCTGTGGATGTAGTGGGGGAATGGGGGTGCACGTTCAAGCAAGACGCCTCTTTCCGGTGTTTGCATGTTCTCAGGACCCCTGTGTGACGGTGGGGGACATGGCGGTTGGGGAAGAGCCTGGGGAATAGGGGTGTCGGATGGATTTGAGCCCTGAGCTGTCGGTCAAGACACTCCTCCAGCAGCAGGATGCGGCCCCGGCTATCGCCCTTCTTCCCGTGTGAATAGGGCCCCAGGATCTACGCTGTATCCGGGGCAAACCAACCCCCTGAATCCCACCAGGCCTTGGTACCACACATACGAGCTTCAGTCCGCCAGCTACTGCCCCCCCCCACACACACACACCCCCACACCCCCACCCTCTTCTCTGCCTTCCCCCCCTGGCCCCTAATTGCTTTTCTTCCTTTATTCTCACACTGTGAGAAGTTTGACAATGTACATAAACGAAATTCCAGAATAGCAGCGGGATATGGAAAAAGCACATGTGGAAGCAGTTTGCCGCCCCTCTGGAGAAGACTGGGAATCTACAGTTTTATAGATTTGTTCTGAGCAGGAGAGGATGCCGTTATTAAAGCGCGGCGGACGGGCCAACACGATGGGAGGAAGGCAAGAGTTAGGGCCCGCTTCCACTTGTTTGCGTCTTAAAGGGGCTACATGCTTGTTTTTGAGGCCAGACAGGGCTATCTTTTGCGGACTACTCTGCCCCGTGTGTGCCTCGTCGCTGATTTATGCAGGTCCAAACAGCCAATTCCTCCGACTGGTGCCTCCATGCCAATTTCACTGCGGTAGCGCGAGATCAAATTGTTCAGTATCCAAGCGAAGGAAAGAGTGAATTGTTCATAAGGAGTGCATGGACACGAACCGCAAACAATTTGGAAGCGTTCTGCCACCTGACAGTGATTAGTGTTGGGCAGAGCGCGCTGAAGCTGGTTTGTCTGGGGGGGGGCGGATGGGTTGGGGTTGGGGGGGGAGGGAGGGGGGCGGGGGGTGTTGGTGGAGGCTCTGCTGGAGACTCATCAGTAAGCTTGGCCTGAGAAAACGCTCCTCTCCGTCGCTGATTAACTCTGACAGACAATACAACACCTTTCGCTTTACCTTAGGCTGCACAGGTTTCGCAAAATTAGCCGGCTGTAATTGGAGTTAGCCATCTGAGAGCTACTTACTAAGTGAAGTGGATCATTGGACTTTTAATTGACTGTGCACTCTAAACATGAACAGTGTGGTGCCGGCTGTGCTTCGCCAAAAAAATGGGATCCTGATCAAGCTAATTGCTTCCATACCAACTCAGTGGGAGTTTTCCTCAACGTAGAAGCTATTGAGCAACCATAGCGGTTTTACAGGTGGTAGTACAGGCTACAAAGTGTTGAATTATATTATGTATGGGCCTATCTTTACACATTAATATCCCTATTAAATCCCCCTCCCCGTAGAATAGCCTTGTTTAAAATAGCTCCATGAATGCAATCTAAAGGTATTCAGTGGGGATTAACATAATGCAGCATTTCGAGTAGGAGTATCGGCACTGTTCACTGTCAGACACAAACATCTCCTTATGGAATAATCCACTGGACCCTGTTCAGCTGTGTTTCTTTGCCATTTGGACACAAAACAGATCACTTCTTCTATACCCCCTGTCTCCCTATCCTTCATATACCTCCGAGCCCAATCCTCCCCTCCATCCCTCCGCCCTCCCCCGCCTAAAAATCCAGGCTGGATGGAAGTGAAGTCCTGTTTGCTGCTGTTTTACAACAAGGGAATCTGACCCTCATCACTCCAGTTGCAGGAGTCAGGGGGGCTGTGGGAGGGAGAGTAGATGGTAAAGGCACAACCAGCTCCAGATGTCGGTCTGCGAGTAAATCCTCCCCCGATGTAAAGTATAAATCTCAGGACGGTGACCATAAAAATAGGTTCTCAGTGGCATCGGAGAACCCCCTGGGTCACTCCTATTATTGCTATATCTTTCACCGGTAAATAGTTGGCATTGCAGCCTTCAAACTGGGCCCACTGTAACATTCCTCCGCAGAGCTGCTTTCACGGCGGGTCATCTCAGAAGAGAATGCTCGAATCCATGAAAAGTCGGTTCACCTGTTTCGAATTTGCTGAACTGTATGTTGTAATGACGCCCTGCCCTGTTTTGATATGTGAAACATCTTTAATGTGACTTGGGAGGCACCCCCTACTCCAACAGCACGAATGTACTCTAAATTTATAGTACATGGTTTCTGGCACTGGCTGCTTTAGAGATGGATTTTCAGCACTGTAGGGGAGATCACTTTGAATTCAATTGTCTCCTGGTGTCAGAGGCTGGGCTCATGCTGCCTCCATGTCACATAGAAAAGTATACAAGAATTCTATTTAAAACACAGCTTTCTGGTACTTGAATATAAGTTGGGACTGGTAACTGGAGGATACCGGTACTTGGAATATAAATTCACCTCAGCTTTTAGCAGATAAATACTACTAGAAAATACTGTTCACTCAGCTTTCAGATGGTAAATACTACTAGAAAATACTGTTCACTCAGCTTTCAGATGGTAAATACTACTAGAAAATACTTCACTCAGCTTTCAGATGGTAAATACTACCAGAAAATACTGTTCACTCAGCTTTCAGATGGTAAATACTACCTGAAAATACTGTTCACTCAGCTTCCAGGTGGTACATACTACTAGAAAATACTGTTCACTCAGCTTCCAGATGGTAAATACTACTAGAAAATACTTTACTCAGCTTTCAGATGGTAAATACTACTAGAAGATACTGTTCACTCAGCTTTCAGATGGTAAATGCTACCAGAAAATACTGTTCACTCAGCTTTCAGATGGTAAATACTACCAGAAAATACTGTTTACTCAGCTTTCAGATGGTAAATACTACTAGAAAATACTTCACTCTGCTTTAAGATGGTAAATACTACTAGAAAATACTGTTCACTTAGCTTTCAGATGGTAAATACTACTTGGGAACTCAATTATAAAGAACAAAATGAACAATTTTAATCAATCAGTCATTTTGTGTTCACAGCATTCAGTAGGACACAACTTGCTGGATTTTTGCATTGTGGTTGACATTGCAGTGCTTGCTTTGCTGTAAAACATGAACTCAGATGTATTACTCACTAAATCCATGTGTGGTGAGTGTGAAAAAGCTGAGAAAAATTATCACCAAGAGCAACAAAGGTCTACAGAAACCTTCAATTGTGGCATCTTGTGAGTTTGAACGCGCAAACACTTACAAGCTTTAACCGTCAAGATGTTCCAATGGTTATTCCCATGTGACATGAACGCAGCATCATGCTGGATCTGGCTTCCAGTATCCTCCAGTTACCTTTAGGGGCAGTGTGTCTCGCTGTCTGTCCATGTGTGTTTATTTTGACGGGGTTTATTTTGTGTTTGTCTGTGGACAATAAGCTCTGCAGCCCTCAACGTGGGATTAGGTGATTTCAGACAAATCGTGCAGCTGAATGTATATACTGCGCACCGGCTTTTTTTTTTTTTTTTTTTTTTTTTTTTTTTTTTACCGCAATTCTAGGTCTGCAGTTGCTTCCTCCCTTCCCTTCCCTCCTCCTTCCTCTTTCCATTGGTGAGAGAATCCGCGGTGCCAGAAATGTGTTTCCAATCTGAGCTGTACTCATATGGGACATTAGCATGGGGAGGAACATTTTCTGCCCAGACCCTATGAGGCTGCATGAGGGAACATTCACCGACAGCCTGCCCAGAAACCATGAGCCATGGCAGGCAAACCCTGCTTTGACAACCTCCCCCCAACATGAGCCCTGCAAAAATTATGGATGAAAGTGCTGTACAAAATATTTTGCATTCCACATCCAAAAACGGGACTCTGAATACTTGTAATGAAAACCATTTTGCCTCCTGAGATTTTTAGGTTATTGATTGGCACAAGACAGAATACGTTCCTCAGTGATGGGTCTTCACCAATCATTCTTTTGAACAATACTCATGATACAATACTTACAATACGATACTTATGATATGATACTTATGATACTTACATACTGGAGCGAACATACATAGTGAGTTGAATCGGTTCACCAATCTCGGAACCCATCGTCTATCGGTCTGACGACGATTAGACTCTGGGGGCGACGGCCAATATTTCGGGGTTTCCGGTGCAGCCAGCGGACATCCGGGCCAAGACTTCCTCTTCCGTGTGCAGGTCATTGTTTACAGTCTGATTAGCAACTTGAGACGTGAGAATGGAGGTGGAGTTGAGTACAATACACAAACATCGATACTTTTTGTAGGTGTTTTAGGTCCAGACAACATTTCGGCTAATCTCTATAAACAGATATCTTCATATGAGACGTTGTCTCTCAACTCCAACTCCATTCTCGCGTCTCAAGTTGCTAATCGGACTGTAAACAATGACCGGCGCACGGAAGAGGAGAAGAGGAAGGCTTGGCCCGGATGTCCGCTGGCTACACCAGAAACCCCGAAATATTGGCCTAGAGTCTAACCGTCGTCAGACCGATAGACGATGGGTTCCGAGATTGTCGGTTCACCAGTGGAACTGAATCAAAACAAGTCCGTTCAGTGTCTGTGGTTGGACTGTGCACCATACAGTTCTAAGCAAGCTGACGTGCTTGTAAATACAAAACGATCGTTCAGGATAAAGACAGCACCTTGGCAATGATTTCAATGCTGGCTGGCTACTCTCCTAAAAGGGCCTAACCAACCACAGTCACAACAAATTCCCAAACTTCCTTGTTCATTCATTCCTTGTCATTACGTTACACCCACACAGCATACTACCTCATGGTGCAAGCGTGATACTGTATGATTGATGACTGGTTCAGCGGTTCAGTTGCTGGTGAATGGGTAGGTGGCTCTCTTGCTGAATTGGACTGAATGAAGCATTCATTTGCTGATGTTATTTGTCTGTTCCACTCTAAACCAAAGTTGGAGCTGTCTACCCATGATGGTCACCATGTTGGACAAATAGTGGCCAAGGCAAGAACATGAAGACTGATCCTAGAGGCAAATACTTGGTTGTATTTTCATTCACTGTCAACCACACATGTATTTCCACGTGTATTCTAAATCCATATTTATAGGTGCTACGTATAGCATTTTAACATCAATAAACCATTACCATGTTAGTATCTTAGTAATGTCTTAGTAGTATCTTAGTAATGAATGAGACCATCGCTGAGAAGACTGGCACTACACTGCATTTTATTCTGCATTTTTTATATTGCAATGTGGGCCACTGGGTCATATTTGGCGGGAAATCTGCTGGATTGCTTTACGGCACAAAATAGAGTTTTTACTTTGCAAATGATACAAAACTATATTCCAGTTCCACTGTTCTAACTGCATCATTTCAACTTGACATTACTTACCTGGTCTGAAAGCATATTTGCTGTTATCGAGGGATGTTATTGGCTCTTATCTTTCTTCTTACTCAAAACAAACAAAGCAACACCAGGGAAGGGGAGGGCAACAAGTAGCCCTCCCCGTAGTTCTTTCCAATGCGGTCTTTAATTACTTTTGTGTATTTTGTCATTTGTATTTGGTAGCTTTGAGAAAAAGATTGAAAAGAGCTGAACTTGACAATGAGGGTATTTGTGGGTCAACCATTCAATTCAATCAAATCATATTCATATCCACGGTTCACCATGGATATATGCACGGTTCACCATTGATGTGAATCCACAGGTGGATTCACATCAATACATGAATGTGTACATGAGAAATCACACAAGTAAAGATTCAAATCCATGTACGTTTTCAGTCGACACCAGAGACCAATAACAAAGAATATGGATATTCTAATATCAGGTATCAGGCGATGAGCCCTTCATAAAACAGTCAGCATAGTTGCCAAAAATAAATCAAATAAATGTAATATAAACAAATAAATAAACATTCTGTTTTTTTGAAGGTTTAATTGTAGACACAACACATTAGACTCCAAAGCACTAAGACTGTAATGTTACCAAGAGACAATAGCTCTTTAAACAGGTTGCTCTTGGACGCTGACTGTAGACTCAGAAAATGTTTGTTGAGCTTTTACATTTAAATGAGCTTTATTTAATTGTAGTGCCAACACTACATCTACGTGAATGTTCACCCATCCACAGTTAGCGGAGCAGCTGCAGTATTTGCCTCCTGAAGATGTCAACATGGTCTCCACTTTAGCTTTGCAAGAGATTTTTTGCATGCTCACAAATCAAGACAGAATATTCCAATACCACTGGGTTAACAGCTTCTTCTTAGGGGGGATTTTCCCTTCGAGGCACAGATGGAGGGTAGTACCGCAAAACCTCCCACAGAACGTTAAATTTAATTTGGTTTGAGATGAACATCAAACAGCTGTGAGCCAACAGCAGTAGGACAGCAGTGCTGTCAATCTGCGATGCCATACATTCAGTGCCGTTAGATGCAAGCAGATAGATGGAGAGCGACATAGAGCAGAGTAGTTCTTAACTATATGAGTTCTGCTCTGCATGTGCTCCAGCGTCTTGTCTTCTTTAGCCATTGCACTGACAAGTTGTTTAAAATATCTCAGCTGTACAGCGTGAGTCTACCATCTTATCTTTCTGAACCTCATCGGACCTTCGGTTTTATATAACCCAAAAACCCTAAACCCTAAAAAAATAAATCTATTCAGCGAAACAATGGGAAGTTGTTTCCTTTGTTTAAAAGACTGTACAAAGCGAACTCCACAATGTCTGAGTCACTCTGTTGTGGTGAAAACATTAAAATGCCTCTATTTCATATGGCAAAAACAATCATGGACCAACTTGCTTCAACTCAGTAGAGCCTTCATCATCGAAACCCTTTGGGTAACCACCCAGGTTGTCTCTATTGCACCCACTCTGTGCAATCCTCAGTCTGAATGGTTGAACTTGATAAATCTGTACTTGATGAAAACATTCACATGCAAAGCAACATTCAAGGCAAATCAATTTAAGTACCCAGCAACCTTTGATTTCTTGGGTGGTTTTTGAAGAGCAGCTCAGTGACAACGGTCAGGCATATTTTGGAGCAATGGCTATTTTCTTTCATGTTTGTGACCAGTGTTGACTTTAATACTTGACTGTGCCTTCTGTATATGTTCACATGCTTTATATGGAATTCAAAATCCATTCCTATCTCCACAGCTGCATGTGGGCTTTGCAAAAAAGTCCATCAGACATCCATATCTCTGTGGAGAGGGATTGTAAGAGACTTTGCCTCAGCCCAGTGTCCTTGATGATTTCTTGATGATTTGAATTAGGCTGCATTTAGGTCATCGCTTTAATGGACTTTGCACTTTTTGATAAATGACCACATATAAAAGCAATGTGAAAGAGAAACTGCATGATATTTGCGTGTCATTTGAGCACCTGCCCACCAGGTGTAGCTGTTTGCTGTGTGGCCGCAGGGCGTAGTAGCCCCTCTTCTTTCTTCTGGTCTTCTCCACTTCAGTAATGACTGTGGGCTGGGCCAACTATGTTCAGAGCTGATTCTAATGCAACATTTTGATCGGATTCTACACACATATGCATGCATGTTTTATTTTTATCGTCATCATTCTGAGGTTCAGTGGAGAGTTTTAGTCTCCCCTGATGGTCTAAATACAGTTTCAGAGGCTTTTCCACCCTGGTAAGAATACAATTCTGGGGAAACACTGAAATATTGTCGTGTTTGGAACTTTTGGCAGCAGGGAAGGCCTAATTTTAGCCCATGAGTCACACCTGTCAAAGTAACCTTGAGCAAGATGGGTTTTTTTTATAAAGCTTTTTCTGCTTTATTGTATAGAGTGAGGGGGATGATGTGTAACAAAGGTCCTATAGACTGGATTCATACCGAGGATGTCATGTTTACATGACATGCCAACTGGATGCCCTTGAGAAAGATGCTTTACCCCTACCTGCAACAAGAATAATAAATATAACAGGAGGAGGAACCAAACACATTACTCTGTCAGTCAGAGGACAAGCTAATATTATTAGTAGTAGTAGTAGTATTCATATTATTAGTATTAGTATTATTATATTGTTGTTATAATTATTTTCATTATTAGCATTGTTCTTATAAGTATGTTCATTATTAGCATTGTTGTTATTATTATTATAACAATAACATTCATAATAATACACTTTATTTATTATTATTTATTTATAAAAGCAGAGTTTACAGTGATTAATAGGAAGGCATATAAATAGAAGGGAAAAAAACAAAACTGCAAAATGAAAAAAAATACTGGAAGAAACAACAGCAGATTAAAAATGGGCAAGATCAAAAAAACAAAACACAACATAAATGCGAGCTGATGGCAAAACACAATCAGGTGAAAGGACGATGAATAAACTATAACTGACTTCCTGGGTGTGTTTTGCTGTGGTGGAAAGTAACTAAGCACATTTACTCAAGTACTGTAATTAAGTACAATTTAGAAGTACTTGTACTTTACTTGAGTATTTCCATTTGATGCTACTTTATACTTCCACTCCACTACATTTCAGAGGGAAATATTGTACTTTCTACTCCACTACATTTATTTGACAGCTTTCGTTACTAGTTACTTTGCAGATTTAGATTATTAATACAAATTATAAATCAACTAATAAATTATGATTTACCAGCTGCAACATTAAGTGATGAACACATTAATGCATCAATAATTATAGTCCAATAACATGATATATATGATTCTGAAATGGGCCATTCTGCATAATGACTACTTTTACTTTTGCTACTTTAAGTATATTTTGATGCTAATACTTTTGTACTTTGACTTAAGTAAGATTTTGAATGCAGGGCTTTTACTTGTAACAGAGTATTTTTACACTGTGGTATTTCTACTTTTACTTAAGTCAAAGATCTGAATACTGACAACAGGTCGCTCTGTAAATGACAGAACTGTGAATGGAAATGGTGGGTCTGTGTCAAATTCCACTGAGTCACCATTAAGCGGCGTGCCTCCCTCTCTCACTTCCCCACATCTGGACCGTGTTAACATTCCGTACCGCTCGTGCACACACACACACACACACACATACACACACACACACACACACACACACACAAGCGCTATTAAACGTGTAGGTGTGCACATATATGTTACAACTTAGTCTCAATCCTTGCTGCTAAAAGGATATTCTCACACCCCAGAACTCCTGACAAAACACTTACACACACACACACACACACACACACACACACATACACACACACACACCTCCGCTTCCCCCATATGTTCTCTATCACCCTGAGACAGAAATCAGTGTGTACATGGCTGGGTGTGTATTTGGGCTGGAGAGCCTTATGTCAGGAGTATATTCACACTGTCTGACTCGCCTCTGATAATAAAAATAAAACAACAGCACCCCCCCCACACACACACACACACACACACACACACACACAAACCTACACACACATTCCCCAGTATCAGTCATGAAAACAAGTGATTCCTTCACCATCCAAGCAAATGAGATCAGCGCCGTCGTTTATTTATTTATATTCCAAAAAAGATTATTTAAAACAGCGTTATGGCCTAGATTTGCAAATTAATTCACTACTGAGTCACTACTTCTTCTGCTGAGGGAAGCTTTACCCTATAGAAGCTCTGATTCCCGCAGTGAATATTTTTTTTTTTTTTTTAAGAGAGCGATTTCAGAACAACGGCTTTAATGTTCAATGCGCTAACTGCTTCTATTTTGAGTCTTTTTTGCACATTTATACAACTCAATATTAGAATTTATCATGAGAAATACTAGGGCTTGACATATATATATATATACCAATATATCAGTTTGCCAATATTGTTTTTTTTTTTTTAATCGGATATCAGCCAGTCAGTGTTGTCAACCTCTGATATGATGGATATGATTGATTAAATATTTATTTCTATTTATATAGAATTGATCCATACTACACTGGTTGTCTATGGCAATGATTCTCAACCTTTTTCATATCAAGGACCCCTAATTTAGTCCACATTAGAGCCGCGGACCCCCATTTGATGATATTTTGTCTCTAAAATCCAAATCGGAGAATATTTTTTATTGTCAGATATGATTTTGTCCAGAATCCCATGACTCTCTGTATTGTAGGTAGAGAGATAACAGTGAAACTATGATCAAAACAGTCATTCTTCTTCATTCTCTAACTGCGTTAACTTCTTGTAAATGAAATAAAGATGAAGTTTAACAATTCATCAATTTGCTGGGGACCCCCTGGAACTCTGTCAAGGACCCCTGGTGGTCTCCCCGGACCCCACGTTGAGAACCACCGGTCTATGGGAAGCCCTCAACCTGGATTGAATTGATTCTAATAAGACATTTTGTTACTCTCCTGGCTTTAAATGACGAGTTTTTACTGTCCCACGGTCTACATGCATGTTTCAGAGTTTCAAAAAAAATCAAAACATTTCAGCATTTCAGGATATGAGCCTGTCCTCTAACCCCCCCCCCCCCCCTCCCCCTCCCCGTCCCGTCCCGTCCCTCGGCCAACCTCAGCTCGAAGCCGGTCTGTCAGGGAGGAGGGGAGGGGTTGTGGGGGTGTGTGTGTGTGTGTGTGGGGGGGGGCGGGGTGGGGGTCCTAGCTCCGGGGGCCGCATACCTCTACCGCCGTCTCGGCTCTTCCACCTTTCGCGACTCCCTCCCCCGTTTTTTCACCTTTCATCTGCTGCTCCCCGTGAACTTGAACTCCCATTCACAAACTGGTCCGTCTACTAGGAGGCGTATGTGTGTGTGTGTGTGTGTGTGTGTGTGTGTGTGTGTGTGTGTGTGTGTGCCTGCAGGTGTGTACACGCACTTCATGCCTGTCTGTCAACATGTTTATGTGTGTGTTCTCTGTGTGTGTGTGTGTGGGGGGGAGCAGTAGCTGTGTTCTAGCCCTAAGGTGTCAGCTGCAAAGCCTTTGAACTGCTTTGAACAAATAAACGGGAAACAACGCCGCTTCCCAAAAGTTTCGCTCCAAAAAACTCGAGCCACAAAAAAACGGCCGAACATGAACATATTCCTAAGTGAAAATTTGAAAGTAAATATTCCCATGAACAGGCCCGATCCATGACAATTTGTGTTTACGAAGGCATATGAGATCCATTTTGAAGTCGTACGCTGTATGCACCCCCCCCCCCCCCCCCCCTTTGTTTTGTCTCCGCTCACCCACTTTTTCCAATGTGCTTCTCATCCTTTCTCCCCGGTTTGAATTAGTATTCGTAAATGTGCCATGCAGCTATTACGCAGCTCTCGCTCGCTGCAGTTCAGGTTGGGCTATATAAACCCAGGTGCGGCTACTCGGTTTTCCAGGACGCTGTATAAGCTCATAATCCGTGGGGGGCTTGTAGAATCCAGACTTGAGACTGAGAGGGAATATTCCAGTGGAGATCTCTATTGGAAAAAAAAAAAAAAAGTTCACTTGGACAAAGGTAGAATCCACGTCCAGGAAACACGGCTATTTCTATTTCAGACCCCCCCCCCCCACACACACACACACACACTTCCAAACACAAGTGCATACACTGTAATTTCAGTGTGTATTATTAGCCCCTCAATATGTTTCTTTTTATACTTCCATAAACATTTGGAGAAGACCGCCAAACAAAAGTTTACAGCTTATGGTGCACATGTGAAAAAAAAAAAAAAAAAAAAAAAAAAAACATCTGTCAAATACACTTTTGTACCCCTCCAGCACCACATACACACACACACACACACACACACACACACACACATATATAGCAGCCTACCGCATTACATTTCCCTCCCTCCTATTTATTGCAATTGATATAACACAATAGTGATTCATGAAAGCTTTTACATTTTGCTGTTCTAAACACCTGATGTCTTGCTCGGTTTTTTTCCCGGGAAGTGATGCGTTTTACACTTTCCCGTTTGTTGTTGTTGTTTGTTGTTCCGGAAGAACTGGGTAGTTAGCATGAGCAGCGATAGCCACCATGGCTGAACCGACAAAGAAAAGAGCGGCACCTACAGAGCTGCAACGATTAATCGATTAGTTGTCAACTATTAAATTAATCGGCAACTATTTTGATAATCGATTAATCGGTTTGAGTCATTTTTTCAGACAAATAAGTCAAAATTCTCTGATTCCAGCTTCTTAAATGTGAATATTTTCTGGTTTCTTTCCTCCTCTATGACAGTAAACTGAATATCTTTGGGTTGTGGACAAAACAAGACATTTGAGGACGTCATCTTGGGCTTTGGGAAACACTGATCCACATTTTTCACCATTTTCTGACATTTTATAGACCGAACAACTAATCGATTAATCGGGAAAATAATCCATAGATTAATCGACAATGAGAATAATCGTTAGTTGCAGCCCTAGCCGCCTACAGAAACTCAAACCGCATCGACGGCAAATCCGAGGAAAAAGCCGCCACAGTCCCCGCCCCCACACCGTTTGATTGACAGGTGAACTGTCAATCGAGCGCTTTGCATTTACAGATGGAAAAGCAAGAAAAAAACACGTGAATCTTCGTGAATTAACCAAAAAACCAATAAACAGAATCTTTAAAAAAAAAAAGAAAAAAAAAAGAGGGGCTTGGATGGAAACCCATGCTACTGTCTGTGCTGCATGCAAATCGCAATCCTCTTGGTGGCTGCGTGTGCTGCCGGCGTGGCGGGGGCCCGTTTGCGTCTGGGGCCCCCGGGCTCGGAGGGGTTAAGGCGGCGGCGGCGGCTGGTGCATTCGCAGCAGGAAGGCAGCGGCCGGGTCCGGGCCGGCCTCCAAACAGATGTTGGTTTGTTTCAGGGCTGTGGTTAAATAGTTGGACGGCGTTCCAGCACACAGGGGAGAGAGGAGGGGATTAGAGCTCTGAGGATTGCAGCTGCGAGGAGACAGAAAAGAGAGGAGGAGGAGGCGGCGGGAGAGAGGGAGAGAGAGAGAGAGAGAGAGAGAGAGGAAGGCAGTGATGTAGCAATGAGTATAAAGGAGGGTAAACTGTATGAAATCCAGTCCAGAACCAACAACATGAATAGAAATCAATTATATTTTCAGAAAAGCGTGACCTTGGTATTATAAGGTTCTATCTGACCTTTTTTGTCAAAACTGAGTTAGTCACATGAACCTATTCTATGAGCGCCTGTCGACATATGTGCGGTGTTATTTTTTGAAAATAACGATTTTTTGAGTCTGTAATTTCTAAAACAAAAGGACCCATCTCCATTTAACTCAATGGATGCTGAAAACTTTGAAGCTCAGTATCTCAGAACTATCCTGAAGGCAGATAGAACCTTAGAATTCTAAGCTCACGAAAGGGTGGATTTATACTTTTCCCGCCTTTTTTTTTAAGTCGCCATCTTTGTTGCTAAGCGCTCATCGCTGTGGTGTTTCCGCACTGCACTTCCCAGAGATCAGCTGTCAATCAAACAGCGTGGGCGGGACTGTGAGGTCTTTGTCCATGGATTTTCTGTCAATGCAGTTTGAGTTTCTGTAGGTGGCGCTCTTTTCTTTGTCTGTTCAGCTATGGTGGCTACCGCTGCTCATGCTAACTAGCCACTTCTTCTGTTTATTCCAAACAAACAATGAGTATAAAGGAGGGTAAACTGTATGAAATCCAGTCCAGAACCAGCAATATGAACAAAAATCAATTATATTCTCAGAAAAGGGTGAA
The DNA here is from genome assembly GCF_046629955.1 of Centroberyx affinis. NCBI lineage: Eukaryota > Metazoa > Chordata > Actinopteri > Beryciformes > Berycidae > Centroberyx > Centroberyx affinis. The sequence continues at coordinate 37,084 of NW_027283162.1, read as the reverse complement.
TTTATACTTTTCCCGCCTTTTTTTAAGTCTCCATCTTTGTTGCTAAGCGCTCATTGCTGTGGTGTTTCTGCACTGTACTTCCCAGAGATCACCTGTCAATCAAACTGTGTCCAGTACTGTAATGTCTTTTTCTTTGGATTTTCTGTTGATGCAGTTTGAGTTTCTCTTTTCTTTGTCTGTTCAGCCATGGTGGCTACCGCTGCTCATGCTAACTAGCCAGTTCTTCTTCTGTTTACTCCAAACAAACTGGAAGCATGAGGATTTTTCCCCAGAAAGAGTTACCAGACTCCGGGTGTTTAGAACAGCGAATGTAAAAGCTTTCACGAACTGGCTGTAGGTTGAATCACTATTGCGTTATATCAATCAATAACGAGTAGCAAAAGTTTATTTATACAAAAATAGTTCACTTTTTATTCCTTTGACAGACCCTGCCTTCCCATAACTAGTATAAGTTTGATGCAACTTGCTATGATGTGTACTATGAGTTTACATCATAAAGATTTATATCAGGCATTGGAGAAAGGAAGGACGACTGAAAACAGTAAATGTGTGTGGGAGGAGGACGGACAGACAGGCAGAGAGGGGACAAAGGAGAGTTTTTTTTGGTCTTTTTTTTCTTTTTTTTGGTCAGGACAAAAAAAAAAAAAAAAAAAAAAAAAATTGTAGATATGCTCCAAAAAAGAACACTCGCCTCGAGGGAGGAGAGAGAGAGGACAGGAAAACTCCACCAGTTTCTGCATAAATAGCACTTTGAAGTCAGGAATGGGGGGATGGGACGGTAGGAGGGGAAGAAGGAGGAGAAGAAGAAGGAGGAAAAGAGTGACTGTGGATATGAAAGAAGCGCCGTGTCAAAACTTTTCCAAGTGCAGCCCTAGTTAAATATGCCTCCTCGGCCCTCGGGGGCCCCGGCTGTACTTGCATGCTTAGTGTATCATCTCTTTCCTCTCCTCACCTTCTCTCTCTCTCTCTCTCTCTCTCTCCAGCCCTCCCTCCATTAAAACTGGAGATACCGGCTTAGCCCTTAGCTTTAGCTTGCACACAGGCCTTGATCTCTTTAGACAGCGAGCGTGAGAGCTGCATTTTGAAGTGGATTAGTCCCTATAGTATCTCTCAAACTCTTTTTAAGTCCGGGGCGTCTACGGTTAAAGCCAATTAGCGCGCAGGTTCGGCTTTTATACGGTCGTGAGCTTGTCGGCGGATGACGCTTGAGATTCTGCGCAGGCACGAACTTAAATTGAGCAGAGGTGAGAAGAGTACTAACATCGACTTCTCAAGTGGGAGTGCTGCTACTTTTTGCTGAGATTCTGGACTAAATGTAAAACGTTGCTCGTTTAAAATGTGCTTAGTAGAAGTTACCGATTTGCTTTGATAAAAAATGACATTGTTTCATTGTGTCAATGCTAAAAGGACAAACTAGAGCTCTGTTCCAAACTGTTCCCTATTACAGAAATAGTGCACTGTATAGTGTGTCCGCCAATTTGTACTAGTGTCCGAATTCGGTTAATTTGATTCACTATATAGTCTATATGCTGAATGAATAAATGACTGAATTTATTTGATGATTAAAGAACACAGCATTGCAGTCATTACATACATTAAAAATCACCGAGGATGAAAACACAATAAAGCGGGCCTCCAGTATAACATTTCACACAACACAAAATAAAAGCACAACAACAATAAAATCAACATATAAATAACTAGGCGGTGGGGTAGCTATGTCAACATGCTCATGTTACATGGTATTTTGTAACCATTTCTTTAAAGCCACTTTAAACGTGCTCTGTGAAACACTCAATTTCAGATCTGTGGGCAGATTATTCCACTGTACTGCAACACTGTAGAGAAATGTGTTTTTGCCCATTAGGCTATTGAATCGAAAAGGTATGAAGTCCGTCGAGCTGCCTCTTGTAAAGTAGCTATGATTGTCTCTTAGTAGTGAGAAATAATTGATGAAGTACTTTGGTATCATATTTTTAACAATTTTGTAAGTGAGCAGCATCCTAATATAAATGGTTCTTTTCCCCACCGTCAACCAGTGAAGCTTTTTAAAATGTGCAGGATCAAGATGTGTATGTGGATGGACCTTTAATATAACCCATATCAATTTATATTGAGCCTTTTGTAGTTTGTTTTTTAGGTGTTGAGATAATCCGGTGTACCAGGAGATGGCAGCATATTCAAAATGACTTTGAACTAGAGCTCCTACTAGTGTGTGGAGAATTGAGCTGTCCAGGAAGATAGCTTTTCTGGCTAGAAAATTAATTCTTTGATTTATCTTGGTGAGGGTTTTAAAGCCATATTTTCACCAGTCTAAAATGCAGCCAAGATGATTTACATTGTCTTTAGCAGTTATATGGAACTCTCCAACTTTGACCATAAAAACTGTTGCGTTGTTGACCGTGTTGCAGTACAACAAGTCGGAAAACCAATTAGTTTTTTTTATTTCACGGGGTGGGGGAAGTGGGGTTTGCTCTAGCCAGGTTAGCCATTGTTAGCAATAGCAGTTGATAACAACGCATTACACGGTATTTTACGCATACAAACACCGTAGCAACATGTCCACAGATAGAAGTTGGACAGTACTGTGTGTACGACTGATTTAATGAGACACAAATAAGACAGAAATGCTAATAAACAGTATATTACTACAGCTTGAGGCGCGGAGCAGCCATCTTGGATTTTGAGGTCGGGGTTGGTGAGGTTCTTCCGACTTTCCGAGTCGGAAATCCGACTTCAGGGGGCGTTCCAGTTGATATTTCCGACTGGGAACTCGGAAATTCCGACTTCCCAGTTCAAATGGAACGCACCAATGGTCCACTATAAAATACCCCCAGTGCACTGCAAATTGTAGTGAACAGGCGATGTACCCTACAATTTCTCCTGTATACCACAATGCAATGCGATCGTGTCTCACCAAAGAAGAGTTGTGCTAGTCACTAGCTTGTGAGCTAGCTAACGTTAGCTAAATCAATACCTGAGGACATTTCAACGCGCTGTAATGAGTGTGTGGTTTGTTTATGAGATGCCGGGCGCGTTCAGGTGTGTCATATGAATATCCGGCGCATTTTATCCTGTGTTTGTAAAGCGTCTTTGAGCACCGAGAAAAGCGCTATATAAATGTCATGTATTATTATTATTATTATTATTATTTATTGAAGGAATGATGTTTAATGTAGTGTTCAAAACTTTGTTCGATCCATATAGTTCACTATATGACAAACACTCCATAGGGAATAGTGAGTGAGTGAACGAGTGAACCATTCCGAATGCAGCGTAGGTTCTTTTAATTAAACAAGACAATGGCAAACATGTAAACAAATATGCCACCTTGTTCTGACCTGTAATTTTGAAAATGCAATGGTGAGACACGTCATTTGCTTTATTCACATGTGGGCCAGGATTGACAGATTGGGAAACACTACCAGCGAAGTAGATGTAAACAGAGACAAACTCCTCCGGTCTTTGGACAAAAAAGTGGAATGTACATCAACAGCTTTCTTTGATATCGTTGAGAGTGAGCAGAGCTGGGGGCCACAATCAAAAATCAAAGGTTACAGCAACTGGATTGAAGGGAACATCCACGATGTTTAAAATAAGACCTGCTAACACCTCCAGTGGTTCACCTATCCATACTGTTAGCTAATGTTAGCAGTCAGCTTCATGTTGTTAACGTTATATTTATCTCCAAACCAACTAAGTCAAATTGTGTGAGTTGTAGCCGACAACTAGTTTTAATCAGCTAGTAACCTAACAATAGCATTAGCTAGCAGACACAACTAGCCTGTGCAACTTGTCGACTTTGCCACTAGATTTAGCGACTTTTCAGACACCTTTGGCAACTATTTCTCAAAAGCAGAGGTGGAAAGTAACTAAGTACATTTACTTGAATACTGTACTTAAGTACAATTTTGAGGTACTTGTACTTTACTTGAGTATTACCATTTTATACTACTTTATACTTCTACTCCACTACATTTCAGAGGGAAATATTGTACTTTTTACTCCACTATCTTTATTTGATAAGTTAAGTTACTAGTTACTTTGCAGATTCAGATTATTAACACAAAATATAATCAACTAATAAATTGTGATGTATTATTATAGATTACTGTAAGATACCCAGCAGTATATAAAGTAGTGGAAATCAGCCCCACCTTTTCCAGCTGCAACATTAAAGTGATGCTTACACATTAATGCATCAATAATTATAATACAATAATATAATATATACTGTATTATTCTGAAATGGGCCATTCTGCATGAGTACTTTTACTTTTGTTGCTTTAAGTACATTTTGATGCTAATACTTGTACTTTTACTTAAGTAACATTTTGAATGCAGGACTTTTACTTGTAACTGAGTATTTTTATACTGTGGTATTTCTACTTTTACTTAAGTAAAAGATCTGAGTACTTCTTCCACCACTGCTCAAAAGTGACTAGTGACCGTGGGGAAAAATGTTAATGTGTTGAATCACAAAGCAATTAGCGTTTATCACTACACAGGATATGATGTTAATATCCCTTGTGCCGTAATCCAAGGTGAGCTTTCATTTAGAGGCCCAATTCAGAGTTTAACAGAATGATAAACTACCATACCAATGAATACCATAATACAATAAATTGGTTTGCTCTAGTTGCTTGTCTAATCCAAAGAGGTCAGATCATCACAGCACTTCCCAAACACAATAGACTGTAGCTTATACTGTATATGCAAATTACCATGTGACATCATCTGGCAACGTCTAGTGACTTTTTGAACAGCCAATTTAATCAGCCAGAACAACCAGTTTAATCGCCACTTCCCTTGGAAAAGAGGCAGCACTGGATGCAATATGATGATATGAAGCAATATGATGGATATGATGCATATTGTTACAGCATATTACTAAAACTAAAGATAAAACCTTAATAGTGACGATTAAAAAGAATTCAACCTAGTTGGTTTGGAGACAATAATAAATAAAGACGAATAACTAATCGTAACTGATTATTGGCTATCATCGCATGTGCTTGGTGTGTGTGTGTGTGTGTGTGTGTGTGTGTGTGTGTGTGTGTGTGTGTGTGTGTGTGTGTGTGTGTGAAATAAGCAGGATGTCTGGCAGCTGGCAATGGTGATGATGATGGTATGAGTGGGCAAGCTGCTGGATGGGGGGATGGGGGCTGGTTGTGTGTGTGTGTGTGTGTGTGTGTGTGTGTGGGGTGGGGGGGGTGGGGGGTGGGGGGTGGGGGGGTGGTAATCCAGTTGCACAGTCTGGGATACACCTGGGCCTGCTGTCTAAACAGCCCTGTGCTGTTTTGCATGGTTGCCCCTGCAAACATGTGTTGGTGGTTTTGTGCGTGTGTGTGTGTGTGTGTGTGTGTGTGTGTGTGTGTGTGTGTGTGTGTGTGTGTGTGTGTGCGTACGTGTAAATTATCATGGAGCATGTGACCCGCTACTTTTGCTGTAAATTCCCCTCATTGTTACATACTGCGTAATACTGATACCTTTTTTATAGTTCCACCTATTTTATGATGCATACATATTGATTTTTTTTTTGTTATATATATGCAGTACATGTATATATGTATATATATATATATATATGCATTTATATATCAAATTGCTGTATTCTAGTACTATTTACAGCTGCAACAACTCAACTTCCCCATAGGGATCATTTCATTTTCATTTAATTTCATGTGTAAGTGGGTAACATGAATGTGCAAGCTTGTGTGTGTGTGTGTGTGTGTGTATTTCATGTAGTAAGTTAGTAAATAAATCTTTATTTATATAATACCTTTCAAAACCGTAGTCACAAAGTGCTTTACAAATAAGTAAATAAGAGAAAAATAAAAGGTAACTAAATAAAAAGAGTAAAATATACATATAAATATCTGCACATGCACTCAAAATACATACACACATACATACATAAACATATGCATACATACTATACATACTGTATATATACATATACACACATACAGTATATATACACATACATATACACATAAATACACACCTATATACATGCAAACCTATAAATGCTGTTGCATGTGTGCATGTTACCAGGCACCCAAAACACACTGTGTGCAGAAGATGTGAAATCTACTCCCAGGCAAACATTCTTGTTTCATGGAAAGCATGTGGGCCCCGCTAGGGAAAACCTCGGGGGCGTATCACCTTTTTGGTTCTCAGGGACGCACCGAGTGTCGGGTCAGATGCTGGCTGTCTGCGGGCCGATCCAGCACACACCGGCTGGACACCGAAGCGTGTCCGCGAAACACAGCTGGACCCGACCCAGACCCGCCACCAGTCAAAGTCAGGAAATCGAAATGGCATGAACATGATGTACTTTCTCGACGGGCCGTTCTCGTTTCAGGCGGATGTGGTCTCTCTGTGAGACGGAGCCAGAGGATATAACGCTCCTGCACCGGGGCCTGCCAGGCCAGACGTTGAGTCACCCTTTTAAAACAATGGTGTTTTAATCGCCAACTGTTTCCTCACCGTGTTGTGAAATCAGTGGAGTGTGGTCCCGCTCTGCAAACACTACCTAGGCAGGCCGGACTCGAAACCGATGTCTAGCATTTGTTTTAACCTGCTTGAAGTACCAGGTGGGTGGGGTTTACCGCATCCGGATAATTCAGATTCAGAAGTGTCAGGTAATGACTTATCAACCACAGAAAACTATGCTACACTGGCTTTCCTGTGATTGGCCTATTTTTTTGGCCTATGTGGCAGACCAAGCCAGAGCTAAAACCCTAAAATGCTATTTGCCCCCCGGTCTCCCAAGTAAAAAAGAATAGTATATTTTTCCATACTTAAATTATATTTTTAGTATATAAAGTGTGTTAAAAGTTTGTCTGAGTATATTTCTACCCATATGTATTTTTAAAAGAGTATACTGGCAGTGTCATTTTGGTACTTCTTATGTACTTTCATGTACTAAGTCAAAGTACATGTTTAGTATGATAGTCATTTTTATGCTGTAAGTGTAGTCTAAGTACACTTATAAAAAGTATACTGAAACTACTTAACTTTAGCTGTACTTTAGTATACTTATTAAAAGTGTACTATTTTGGTGGCCAAAAGTACCAAAAAAATACATAAAAATATATTTTCAATATATTAAAGCACATCTTAAGTACAACTTCTAACACACTGAGTACAACTTAAGTGGTTCCAATTTCACACAAATTTAGTATATTCATTGAGAATGCATAAAAAGTCATCTAAAAATACACTTTCAGAAAATATACTTTAATATACTGGTAACACTTTACAATAAGGGTCACTAAGTTAAGGGTTAGTTAATGCTTACTAAGCATTAACTAACCTTACTTAACAGTTAACTAATGTGTAATTTACTAATGGTGTTAATGTTAACTAAAGTATTAATTTATACATTATTTAATAAAGATGACTATTAAATAATGTATAAATGAATACCTTAGTTAACATGATTAAGTAAATGATTACCAGACACATTAGTAACTGTCAATTAAGGGTTAGTTAATGCTTACTAAGCATTAACTAACCCTTAACTTAGTGACCCTTATTGTAAAGTGTTACCAATATACTTTTACTTGGGCTGCCACCTTGTCCTGTCTCTCTGGAGTAATTATGAAAGGCTTTGGCAGCTGTAAGCCAATTGGCCGATCTTTACAGTGGATAACAGGTAGTCTACTAGTCAACTACCCAATAGCGAGGAGTTTCTTTTGATGCTGGTGAGATTGAAGCTGCACTATGCAACTGTCACATGTTGTCGTCACATGTTGTCGGGGACTTCAACATCCCAGAAATCCTGATGTCAGTAAACTGCACACAGCAGGCTCATGTTTACCAACCCCTGCCGGTCTGTGATGCTTTACACCAAAGACACCAACGAGACAAGAGAGGAAAAATATCTAACGCGTGGAGAATATTTCCCATCAGTGACCATACAAGACAGCAAAAATAATAATTCTACGGCCTTCTCCGTGGGACGCTCTCCTCTGCTTGCAGCCACACTTTGTGATTTGGGCTGATAAGACGGCTGGGTCTTTACATAGAAATTGCATAATGCCGGATTAAGCTGCAAAGCTTAGCTGGAGAAGTGTCATGCAGACTAGAGCCGCTCTGCAGTAATTATACTTAAAACGCTTCTTTCCACAAACTGTGCACTAATCTATTCACTCATAGATTTTTTTTCCCCCCCTTGTTATATTATTTCATTTAATTTTTTTAAAAATATATTTAGAGGAAGTGTGTGGGTTTTTTTTTCCTCTCCAACCCTTGCAGTTTTTAAAATGCGAGTGTGCTGGGCAAGTGCTAAGAGAGAGAGAGAGAGAGAGAGAGAGGGCTGGTTTGTACTGCAGGGAGGAGAAGGAGTGTCGGAGCAGGGGCGAGTTTCCTCTGAGCTGAGGTCAGTACAGTTGAAAGGGAACGCTGCCTGCCGGCGTGTTTGTGTTTCAGCTGCTCTTTGTTACAGTGAGCGCCTTGTTTCGCAACGGCGGACTGCTCGAGCGGGAGGGAGGGAGAGAGAGAGAGAGAGAGAGAGAGAGAGAGAGAGAGAGAGAGAGGAAACAATACTTGGAAGGCAGATAATGAGTAACATGCACACACAGTTGGGGCTAGACTCAACCTGATTTCATTCTGCCCCTCCGTGTCTTTTACATGGTCAAGTATATTCATGCAGGAGACACACTCGTTCACTCGTTCACCCACCCTTACTGTACACCACACACACACACACACACACACACACACACACTCATAATGAAGCAGCCAGCTCACTCGCACCACTACTATTGCCATTTCTCAGGAAAAGGGTGTGGACTCACATGCTTCACATATTGTCCTCCCACATCCTCCTCACCTCTCGTTCTCACATGACGACCGTAATGACGGATACGCTGCTTCCATCTTTGATTCATCAAGGAGGAATTTATGGCAACACCGCTCCCCCACCTCCCCCACCACCTCCACACACACACACACACACGCTCAAACGCACACACACACACACACCTCAAGTGCCACTGTAAAAAAAAACAAAAAACTTCCAGTTGTTAAAGAAGGGGGAAAGCCTGTTCTGCGGCCCAGGGCTCAGTTTCTGGCAGAATTTTTTTTTTTTTTTTTTTTTTTTTTTGGCAAAAGCGGGGCATCAGATTGGTGGAGGTGGATCGGAACGGAAAAATATGGGATTCGTTTTTTACTTTTACTTACTTTTTTCTTACCGTATTCCACCGGGTTGTGTTTCAACCGCTGGGCAGCGCATACTGCAAAGGTGAAGTCACCGGGCAGTCGTGGAGTGAAGGAACACAGAGCAACACACACATATGCATGTGGAGAGGGGGGGGGGGGGGGGGGGGCACGATCGCATACACACATACATCAAGTTTGTGTAATGTGCACATGCATCCACTCTTTCTCTCACATACACACACATGCAGGATCTGAAATGACCACCCCGCCAAGCGCAAAATGGGAAAATACTGTATGTATTTAGGGTATAAATCAATATGCTTCAGTTATATTGAGTTCTGTTGCACTTCATGGTGAAATATAAATTTGAGCCATTGTATAAGTGAGTGATCAATTTTTAAATGAACACACAGCACCTGATTCTATACATTCAATAACACCAAAAATGGGTAGGGTGACATATTACTATGGCAAATCTATATTAATTATTTTAAAATTATTCTTAGCAGGTAAAATGTTTTTGTTTACCACAAGTTGGCAGGTGAGTCAATAAGTGAATCTCAAGATACTGCATAAATTATGCAGTATATAGTATAGTTTATACCATGGTCTGGGTGAATATATGAGTATGAGTATAGTGTATATATAGTTAATGTATATAATGTATATAAGTAACCCTAACCCTAGTGTATATAAGTATATGAGTGAATATACAGTACTGTGCAAAAGTCTTAGGCACCCTAGATTTTTTATATACATTTCTTAGAAGTCTTCGATGCTTATTTGTTTTCTGCATTAGTGTGTCAGTAGACTGCTGTTTATTGTAAATTTTTGATATTCAGAAACTTTTCATTTCATAAGTTGTGAAAGCATCTTCGCTTTATGGATATCTTTGACATATGCCTAAGACTTTTGCACAGTACTATATCTATGAGTATTCAAACACAAAATACACTGTGCATCCAATACATACATTTTTACGTGAGCATTTATGCAACAATTTAGTGCAATTTCCCCATTTACACTGACATACACATACAAATGGACCACTTACAAATGGACCATTTTACACTAGTGGAAATCTGAATGCCACACACTACACACACACACACTTTCCGACTGAAGCCGAGCCAGCAGCAGCAGCAGGTGAAGGTTTAGTCTTCCACATGGTGTTGGGTATAGCTGCTGGTGTTCTCCCTTCACACGGCATGTATGGTGAATCATTGTCTGAGACTGTGGTTTGAGGAAATGGCCACAGCAGATTACACAATGGAAACTAGAAACCAGCGCGTTGTAAACCAGCGCCATTGAACTGTGAGTGACTCACAACAAGAAGATGGAGGCCAGCGCTGTTAGATGAAGGTTGGGCTCGGGAAACGCAGAAACCAGATAGCATTTTGTTTACCCTTTTCACACTGCGGTTTTGATGTACAGCCATACTGTGCTGAGGCCAGTCATTCCTGTACACATTGTTCTTTATCAACAGGGTTCAATGGGTATACAGTATACAGTGTCAATAAAAAATCTAGGTAACACTTTACAATAAGGGTCACTAAGTTAAGGGTTAGTTAATGCTTAATAAGCATTAAGTAATCCTTAATTAACAGTTAACTAATGTGTCTGGTAATCATTTACTAATGGTGTTCATGTTAACTAAGGTATTAATTTATACATTATTTAATAGTCATCTTTATAAACTATTAAATAATGTATAAATTAATACCTTAGTTAACATGAACACCATTAGTAAATTACACATGAGTTAGTTAGTTAGTTAATGCTTATTAAGCATTAACTAACCCTTAACTTAGTGACCCTTATTGTAAAGTGTTACCAAAGTCTAGTTGTTTTTGGTCCATTATGAATCCCAAAACGATTTGATTGCGTATAAGGTCAAATATATGATATATAAAAGGTATTACACTTGTTATAAGAATATTTGGATTTTAGGACTCAATAGATTAAGTGACTTGTTAAGACGGAGATTTTTTTGCAGTGTAAAAACAAATGCCTTGATGGTCAGGCCATAAGCAAGCAAGGCATTCCATACACTTCATCAAAGCCACCATGCATCCAGTTGGCCCTGGTGTTGGGGTATTGACACTTCTCCGCCCTTAGGAAATGATGAATCTAAACTTAAATACGGTGGATATTTTCGGACATCCTCAGCCGCCTTTGCCATTCAGAATCAGAATCAGAATCAGAATCAGAAATACTTTATTGATCCCCGAGGGGAAATTGGGTTACATTGCAGCTGCTCACACTGTAGAATTCGTAGATGTAATTTGTCAGATTTCGCTTAAACCAATACAACTCCATCTACGTCCTGACTCAAGCCCATCTAAACCTAACGCAAGTCCATCTAAGTCTGACAAAAAACACCTAAACCTGACTGAAGTCCGTCTAAATCTGATACATACCATTTACGTTTGACAAAGTGCACCTACACCTGGTACAACTCCATCTAAGTTTGACCAAAGAAAGCTAAACCTGACTCAAGTCCATCTAAATCTGACAAACACCATCTAAGTTTGACAAAGGAAAGCTAAACCTGACTCAAGTCCATCTAAACCTGATACAACTCCATCTAAGTTTGACAAAGTAAAGCCAAACCTGACACACCTTCAGCCTTGAGCTATTTCAGCATGACCCTCATGGGCCAGAATATGGATTGCCAATTTTCAGGATGCTGTACTGCAAATTTAGATCATCAAAATAGTGATAATGCCATTTTTTGTGATGCTTCTTCAATTGTGAGTGTTCAAGCTGCCATGCAAGACCACAAGAGAAGAGAACTGCAGAAGGAGTTGTACAATCTCAACCCTAAACCTTATCACTGCTTGAGATAAATTGAAGTCCAACTATAAACCAAGCGCTATCAGAACGTAATAAGTCTCTGTAGAGAATCACATAACATACAAGATGACTCACTACGATACAGTTGATACAGTATCAAAATGATCAGATCCAAGAAAAGCACCTCAGTATAGGCAATACAAACTTGCGCGGGTAACTCAAACTTACATATCAATTATGTATCGATGGAATTACGCCAAATGAGCGCGGAACTTAGTCAGAATTCTCGAATGACAACTCCCAAATTCCCACTCACAGCCCCAACCCCAACACCGGAGACAGAAATATTGAAATGAGACGAGAAAAGTAGAGCCGATGTGCTCGGTTTCAACGAGAGGCTCAAGCTCCGGCTCCTCTCCTTCATCATCGGTGATCGTTCGGAGCACTTGATGGATACCCACGACATTGCTTTCGCATCTCCGGTCGTCCTGAATTAGCGCGGGAGAAGGAGGTGGGAGAAGGAGGCGAGGGACCTATCAAAGACTTTCGGGACTTGCCCTCCTGTCCGCTCCCGTTTCCCTCCGCCTCAGATCACTTTCTCGCCGAGCGGGCCTTTAAGTGAGCGAACGCTGCTGGCGCTAATTAAGTTTGGCGAGGACGGCGCGGGCCTCGACACCAGCAGAAAGCCAGGGATGAAAGCTTCATTAATGAATCACAATGCCGTGACAACACTGATAATTACCTCCACGGGCTACGAGATAAAAGATGTGGTTTAAGAAAAAAAGAAGTGAGCTTTACTTAGCTGAAGTATACCCAAGTGAGCTTTGGGGATAAAGAACCTTCTTGCCCTTATACAAATGGACAAGTATGTGTGTGTGTGTATGTGTGTGTGTGTTCTCAATCTTCACAGCCCCGGGGTCAAATTAGCATTGTATAATGTTGAATGAGTCATTCATGATTAAATTTCATTAAGTGAGGACAGAGGGTGTCTTATCCCATTGAAAAGTTTCTCATTCCGTCCAAAACTTAAGGGAGAGTGTACTTAGTTAGCATACTGGATTTACTGTAGTGTAGATATATACTGCAGCTGGTTTAATAGGATTTGTGGAGAGTTACTTTTTTATTCAGTCTGAAATGGAAAAACTTGGGGGCCTACTGTATGCACAAAGAGAAAGTGCTGACCCTGTAGGGCAGGAGGGCAGAGACTCAGAACAAATCCCAGCCTTCATTATGCAGCATGCAACCAAAGGATTCACTAAAGTTTGACTGATCATCGTGAAGCGTCAAATTCTTTCAGTACGAGGAGAAGGCTGCTGATGATTGGCACCCCAACAAAACTAATTGCAATTTTATCTGTTGTGAGCCATTGCCTTGATCTTCTCATTATTGAATAATATCTTAAGAATTTCTTCACTCCCCAGCCAATGTTCCCATTTTTTGTAGCGTTTTGTAGCAGAGAATGGAACATGCATTTCACACTGCGAAAACTGACAGACCTGTTAAGCTATTTTATCTTGTATCCAGACTTATCAAGCTTATACTAGGTCTTTTTTTTGTGAAATAATCTTATTGCACTGACAGATAATTTTACTAGTGTCAACAAATTTGACTGTTTTTTCAGGAGAATGTAACTTGTTTCAGGACATTTACTTGGTCAAAGTGAAAGTGTCTTGGAGAAAGTTTCTTGTTTCAAGATTTTTTAATTTCTTGAATTTCTTGATTTCCTTAAGAAAAGGCTAAAGACCCAGCTCTTTAGCGAATACCTCCTTTCATAAAAAAAATAAAAAAATTTTGATGCACTCTATGCATTACCTCATAGCACTGCCTTGTAGCACTCCCTCGTAGCACCTATGTCCTGTTGGACCAGAACTTAGCTTGTTGCACTGTCTCGTAGCACCTTTGTCCTGTTGGACCAGAACTTAGCTCTATAGCACTTACTCTCGTTGTTCTCTCCTATCTAGAAACTTGCTTGTGTTGTATGCAAATCTCATGTGTAAGTCGCTTTGGATAAAAGCGTCTGCCAAATGTGAAATTGTAATTGTAATTGTAAGTCATATTGGCATGAATCAAGTGAAATTTACAGCAAGATTATCTGCCAGTGCAGTGAGATAATTTGACAAAAAAATCATGAAATAAGCTGATAGGTCTGGAAACAATAGAAAATCACTTGATAACTTGATAACGATTTCAGGTGACGTAACACACCTTCTGGCGGCCATATTGGAGGTCCACAGCAGTTGGGCAACATGGCTGAGAACAGCTAATTGTTTTTAATCGTAGGGGAGAACCGGGACGATTGTAGCACTTGTAGTTTTTCCTACTTACGAAAAGATTGCATCACCTAGGGTTACAATATTTTAATGTGGACAAGCTACGCATATGTGCCCTACCAATACAAACAATAATTTCGTCCCATGGATGAATGCATCAAACCTCATGAGACCGAAAAGAGAAGCTTCGCAATGCTACTTTTGCCCCTCACTGTCGGGACGTATGTAGCACCGGTCAAAACCGACTACAAAAAACTAACACATTTTTATGGCATATACTTATCATTAATTCACTAATTGATCATCCAAGCAAATGTTGACATTATGTAACACAATTTATTACGTTATGTTACAAATATATAAAATTCAACCTTGCATCTAACTATTTTACTGGTTAATATTTTATCCTCCATTTAATGGCCCACACAAATTAATGTTTCAAAATATCAATTTCTTGTTATGCTTTTACATGTAGTTTGCTTTTTGCTTTTTTCAGAAAATGTACCTAATCTATATATCCGCTGTCATTTTTCAGTGACAGCTGATATATTAACAGGGACCTGCCTTTACTGCAGCCAATAAGACTGGCTCTCATGCAACACAGCCTGCAGGCTCTCTCTCTCATACACATCAGTGCTGATCAGACCTCTGTCTGTCTTCCTCATGTTAATCCCAGGCAGATCCAGCCAGCATAACACTAAAGAAATGCATAGTTAAGGCTGTGCTACTTTCGTCCCTCCCGTCTCTCCCTGTATTTAAGCTAGAACAGAAAAACTAAGCCTACATGGTACATGAAACAAATGCTGATATTTAGTCTCCCGATAGGTCTAACAGATGACAGAAGTCTGCAGCATTAAATAAATATACTCTATGACAAAAATGAAAAAGACTTATTTATTGATGTGAAAATTACGTTTTTTGTTTTTTTAACCATAACTCTGCCAAAACAAAATGCACAGTGTTGATTTTCTGCAGGGAATTCCTGGATAGGGAATAACATCTGCTCACCAAGTTACAAGTTCCTAGAACTTAGGGACCGTGCTACAACCGTACCAATCGCCCCAGGTCTCCCCTACAATTTGTCCGTCTCAACAGAATTGAACAGACATGGTTATTCCTGTGCTGTTTTACTGATCATTTCCCCACTGATACATCAGGTTGAGTTTGTGTGTAGTTAATGTCAGTTTGTTAGCTAGCTAACCATAGCATCTGGTCAGCTAACTATCACCTTTTGATGTGAACAGATCTGATTAACATATCTAGTAGAAGCTAGCATTAGTAGTAACTAGTAGTTGCATGTTAACATTAACAAAGTTCACATAATTGTTTTGCTAAATTAGCCTGCTGGCTTTAGCTAGCTAACAAAGCCTGAAACCAACCCAGTGAGCATTTTTCCGTTGAAAAGACGTTTAAAAAATGACTATGGTCACCGGTGAAAAGACGTTCAAAACAGGTTAAAAAGTGAAAGTTTTTTCACCGACTATTTGAAGACGTTGATTGAACGTTCACATTTAGACCACATTTCACCGGGATATTACACCGGTGAAATGTGGTCTAAATGTGAACGTTCAACGTTCAAAAACAGGAAAAATAAAGGGAGAGAGAGACATGGGGGGCGACATGCAACAAAAGTCCACAGCTGGAGTCAAACCACAGACATTGCGGTTAGGCTACTAGAGCGTGCTGCATTTTGCATTAAATATTTTAGTATATAACCCTTAGGATTTACACCACTTAACTATGTCAGTGTCAGTTGTAGTTGAAGCTAAGTACTTGCACATGCGCGTTACAGCAGTAAGTGCTATTTCTTATTTTACATGAATGTACACATGTGCTCCCATTACGATGTCCTGGAAGCTTCTTGTTAGCAGCACACAGCCTGTATAGTTCCATATTTATGACATTTTAAATGAAACATTAAATGCGTTGAAATTACGTCTTCGTGTAGACCCCATTTCATTTCACCTACCAGTGCAATATGACTTTGGAGAAATACCTTCACACTAATCTCTCTTTCAAGCTACAACTGAACAAATTATCACATGATGAAACTAATTTGTGTTTTGTGACACGATGTTGTAACCGCATTTTAGTTGGTTGAAAAGAGAGTGAAAAGAGTTCTTAGACGCTCAGACCGAATATCACCCAGTTTTCAACTAGAAATATACGCTGAAATCCCGGTTGGTGCTCACTGGGAACTGTTTGTTCAGATTAACTGAGTTGATCTTCTCAAGTGTTTTGGACTAGAGGCTAGGGCTAAAGACAGTCTACTGTGTCACAGTAACTTGGAAACAAATCCACCTTGTCAGACTATTCACTTGTACTTATAACATTATTGAATTGACCTCTACACTCCAGCCACAACAATCTTCATCTGTCCTTTTCGAGACATTTAGACATACACCCAATTTTTTGGACCTGTATGATGCTGCCAGACTTGGTTGCTAGCAGTTTGTGGAAAACAGCAACAAAGCCTCTATTACTCTGTTACATTGCCAGGTTGCTCATCCCAAGAACAAAATAATTGAACCTAATAATAGACCTCTCCACAGAGGTCCACCTGTCCAATTGTGCAGTCTTGACCACATGTTAAGTTCTCTTCAGCCCCTCTTTTTCTTTTGCCTCTTCCTCCCCATCACTGACAAACTTCTTAATGGTGCTACATTTAGCCTAATAGTAATTTCTCAAGAATAAGAACGTCATCGGATGTTTTGTAGTGTCTTACTTTAGTCAGACTCTGTGTAATCATGTATCTTACAGTACATCCTGACTTCAAACCCCCCCCCCCATTTCAACATCGCAGAGCAGTTTTCCCACCACATTCGGTGCAGTACAGTGTGACACACGCAGCCGAACGACAGCTCAGATTATGAAATCAGGCCGGGTCGGGTAGACATAACATGCAGGCCTGTTTACATTCTTGCTGTGCAGGCAGGATGCTCTGGTGTCTCGGGGCCAATCTCGCCATCTATTCAGGGAGAGGAGTCGACAGAAACTCCAGCCGGCAGGGGAACAGGACAGGATATGCCAAATACAGCCCCGCATCGCTTGGTTATTCAGCTGCCGCTAACAATAGGATCCTCGTTTGGGGATCGGATCCATAAAGAGAGCGAGAGGTGGGGGATATTTTTGGTGCCGTGTGTTGTTCAGAGGCATGAAATCCAGTATACGGGGGGTCAAGATTTCCTCCGAATTGTGGCTATTTTTGGAGTGTGCCTGGTAAACAAGTTAAGCATCATTTGAGATCATTTTTGCCTTAGATGAAACGGGACTCCGTGTTTCACCCGGAGTGTTGCTGAAATCCAGGACCACAGAGATGAGTTAGTTTATTTAGTTATGAACCTATGACCTTGGTCGGGATGTAAGTCTTATAGGGACATGTAAAAAAAAAAAAATCCATAAAGCAAAGATGCGATTAAAAATAATGAAATGAAAAGCTTCTAAATATCCAAAAATTTACTATAAAGAGCAGTCACACAATATTGCAGAAAACAAATAAACATCTAAGACAAATGTATATAAAAAATTTAGGGTGCCTAAGACTTTTGCACAGTACTGTATTTTACATCATTATTATTAGTAGTAGTAGTAGTAGTATCATCATCATTATTGTTGCTATTATCGTTGTTATTAATATTGTTATTATGGCGGTCTTAATGCCTTTACATTGCACAACTTTGTATTGTAGGCCAGTGGTTCTCAACGAGGGGTCCGGGGACCACCAGGGGTCCTTGAGGGGGTTGCAGGGGGTCCCCAGCAAACTGATGGATTGTTAAACTTCACCGTTATTTCATTTACAAGAACTTAACACAATTAGAGAATGTAGAAGAATGACAGTTTTGATCATAGTTTCGCTGTTATCTCTCTACCTACAATACAGATAGTCATGGAATTCTGGACAAAATCATATCTGACAATAAAAGATATCGTCAGATTTGGGTCCGAGAGACAAAATCTCATCAAACGGGGGGTCCGTGGCCCTAATGTGGACTAAATTAGGGGTCCTTGATATGAAAAAGGTTGAGAACCACTGTTGTAGGCCAGCGTGACGGGAGTTCGTATGGGTCTAAACGGAAAAAACTTTGTCACGTAAATATTTACCGGCGAACGGAAACGACTCACAGCCGAGTCCGCGATGTGTGGCGAGCACGTCTGCCGCCTCACAGTTGCGTAAGTTTAACACATTTAACATTTAAAACACGTCTACTGCTATTGACGTGTACAGTCACGCACGATTACACCACGCCAGCTCCAACATCCGCATTACACACGGCACAGATATGAAGTGTAAATCCTATTGATTGCGTGTGTAAACTCTATTCTTAGAGCGAAGGTAGGCTTAGCCTTGGGTAAAAAAAAAAAAAAAAAAATGACAGATTCATTTTGAAATCCGGCCCACAAAGATGCGAGATTGCCATTGATTAAACAAAGCTCTCCGAGAAGAAGAAGAAAAAAAACACTTAAGACGCTTCTTTCTTCTCGAAATAATAAAAGCAATTGAGCAGAAATAGGTCCGCACCTTCGATTGACTTTCTGACAATGAGGCTTCGCTTTGTTTCTTTACTCCGGAGTGTGTGCTTGAGTCTGCCGGAGACGGTCTCGGAGAGAAGAAAACAAGGCCATCCAATGTGGGCAGAGCGCGCTTTGATGACTAACCTCGCTCCCCTTCATCCCTTCTCATCCTCTCTCTCTCTCTCTCCATCTGCCTCGCGTCTTCCACCCTCAAGCATGTGTCTCTCTCTCTCTCTCTCTCTCTCTCACTGTTGCGCGCTCAGATATAAGTATTTATAACACGCTATTTCGGCCTGGTTTCCTGCAATTTCTTGTTTACTCGGGTCTCATTGTCTTGAAGGTTAGCGGTGGCGTGGCAGTGCCGGGGACGAACTGGGGCAAACGTTCCGAACGTGATAATGTAGCTTAAGTAATTAGGCATGGGAGATCTCGGTATGGAATAACAAACCCGTCAAAAATTTGGATTCTGTGGCAAGGAGTGTGCACTTTGTTCCAGTATTACAGTAACAGTCAAAACTTTAGATTACTTTACAGCAGTGGTTCTCAACGTGGGTTCCTTGAGGAAGTTCCAGGGGGTCCCCAGCAAACTGATGAATTGTTAAACTTCACCATTATTTCATTTACAAGAACTTAACACAATTAGATAATGTAGAAGAATGACTATTTTGGTCATAGTTTCACTGTTATCTCTCTACCTACAATACAGATAGTCATGGAATTCTGGACAAAATCATATCTAATAGTAAAAATATTTGGGTTTAAGAGGCAAAATCTCATCAAATGGGGGGTCCGTGGCCCTAATGTGGACCAAATTAGGGGTCCTTGATATGAAAAAGGTTGAGAATCCCTGCTTTACAGCACTCCAAAGGGATTTACTTCCACTTGATACTTGGAACATTTATATTCATTAAGCAAATGCCAGCTGCACCTGGCAATTTTGCATGTGGGTGGCCTCAAATGCCAATGATAGGGGCAGTAACTGTGTGAATTTTGAGGACTTCACTATCCAGAAATGCTGTAAGGTGACATTAGTAAATTAGATGTCTTTTCTTGTGCGGGTGTTGCTTAGGAGATCATTTTGTAGGGTTCCTCCCCCAGAAGAAATGTAGCTATTTAAATCCAATTTCCTGCATTTTTTGTTTTACTAATGAGTATCTCTTTTGTTATATGCCATTTACTGACAATAACAGCGACATGTATCAATGAGGCTATTTTCACTTATGTCTTTTGAGCTGAGATAATATCAAGCTTCCAGTCCAATAATAGTGACAGATTCTTTGGGGAGCGCAATAAAACTCCCAAAATAAAACTGCTTATCCCTACGATGAGCTTTTGGAGGTTCATTTGTGGAACATTTATGACTTTCTTTTTTTCTGTTAAGGTGTGAAGCTCCTCAACAAAGGCAGTTTCCTTTTGCTGTTCGGCCACTTCAGGCTGCTGTTACCGGGTGGGCGATGTCTCATCTTCCTTGCTTTCATGGTCAGACGTGGTGTTGTGGGTGAAGCAGTGATTCTCAAACTTTTTCATATCAAGGACCCCTAATTTAGTCCATATTAGGGCCACATTAGACCCCAATTTGATGAGATTTTGTCTCTTGGACCCAAATCTGAGAATATTGTTATTGTCAGATATGATTTTGTCCAGAATTCCATGACTGTCTGTATTGTAGGTAGAGAGATAACAGAGAAACTATGATCAAAACAGTCATTCTTCTACATTCTCTAATTGTGTTCTTCTTGTAAATGAAATAATGGTGAAGTTTAACAATTCATCAATTTACTGGGGACCCCCTGGAACCCCCTCAAGGACCCCTGGTGGTCCCCGGACCCCACGTTGAGAACCACTGCTTTAAAGAACCATTTCTGCTCTCCTTTTAGAGCTTAGACACCTGCATTGTGTTTTTTAATTTACAATTGCACAATATGTCCCATGGAGGGGTTTGGATAACTAAGAATGAAGAAACTTTTAATATATTAAAAGCTTCTTGAAAGGTTGTTTGTGGGACCAGAAATGGTTCTTCTATGGCAGTGGTTCTCAACGTGGGGTCCGGGGACCACCAGGGGTCCTTGAGGGGGTTCAAGGGGGTCCCCAGCAAATTGATGAATTATTTAACTTCAGCATTATTTCATTTACAAGAAGTTAAAACAATTATAGAATGTAGAAGAATGACTGTTTTGATCATAGTTTCTCTGTTATCTCTCTACCTACGATACAGACAGTCATGGAATTCTGGACAAAATCATATCTAGCAATAAAAATTTTCTCAGATTTAAGTCTGAGAGACAAAATCTCATCAAATGGGGGTCCGTGGCTCTAATGTGGACTGAATTAGGGGTCCTTGATATGAAAAAGGTTGAGAATGTTCTATGGCATCACTCAGAAGAAGCATTTTTCAGTTGCAGTTCACACCTTTATTTTTCTGTGTATATGTGACTGCGGCCACGGCTGCCATTAACGCAGGAGTGACCACTCCTCTCGGGTCGAACTCGCTCCGCAGCGACATTCCCCAAAGGCACGGGGCCTCCAGATGCCTGCAGGCCCCGCTGATCTGAAATCAGTCGCCGGCTCCGTGTCCCGATCCGCCTCCCACACAAATTGGTTCCCTCTGTGCACATGTATCCGGCCACAGGACACAAATAACTAGATGCAGCTCCCTGTAATGACATATAGTGGACGAAAAAAGGCTAGAATTATGGAGGGAGGAAAAAAAAAAAATCACTACTTTCATCTCGCCTGCTGGGGCTGTCGTGCTCTGAAAAGGCCTCTGGTCGGGAGCGAGTCTGGCAAGGGGGGGGGGAGGGAATGCAGGAGAGCACAAGCACATACATGCACATACAGATACACATTAGCCCCCCCCCGATGCCCCCTGGGTACGCGCAGGGGGGTCGCTTTTCAAAGACTGCAATTTGGAGTGTTTTCAACCTTCAAGGCCCCGCGCTATTTCGTGTCACTAATATCGGGTGAGTCGAGGTCAGCGAATGAAGGGGAATGTTAAGTGGGACTCTGAGGCCAGACTCCTTCCTCAGACCATCTGTACTCGTACCAGCAGTTCTTTGCGCGGTCGGCGGGCGATACAGGCTCAACCTCAGAGTCATTTGATGAGTCGGTTCAAACGAATTGTCCCAAAAAGACAAAAACAAAACAACAACAACCCGGACTACAGAGTTTTTGAACAGGTAATTCATGTGTTTTTTCACAGCTTTTGTGGTGACACTTTACAATAAGGGTACATTCATTAAATATTACATGAATTATCTTAATTAACAGTTAACTAATGTGTCTGGTAATAATTTACTAATGGTGTTCATGTTAACTAAGGCAGTGGTTCTCAAAGTGGGGTCCGGGGACCCCCAGGGGTCCTTGAGGGGGTTCCAGGGGGTCCCCAGCAAAAAGGGGAATCATTTATTTTCACTATAATTCCATCCATAAGTAACACAATGACAGAATGTATGACTATTTTGACTATTTTGGTCATGGGTTTCATACACTTTCTGGAATAAAACATCTAAAAGCAAAAATCTTATCAGATGGGGGACCCTGGGACAAAATCTTATCAGATGGAGGTCCGTGGTCTAATTTGTGTCAGTTTAGGGGTCCTTGATGTGAAAAAGTTTGAGAACCACTGAACTAACGTATTAATTTATAGATTATTTAATAGTTTATAAAGATGACTATTAAATAATGTAGAAATTAATACCTTAGTTAACATGAACACCATTAGTAAATGATTACCAGACACATTAGTTAACTGTTAATTAAGGGTTACCTAAAGCATTAACTAACCCTTAATTAATGTACCCCTATTGTAAATTGTTACCGCTTTTGTATTGCGTATCATAGCGTTACATCGTGTTGATGAGTTAACATAGCTAGCTATCAAGCGCTAATTAGGTAGCATTGACAATAAAGAGCAAAATCTCAAGGGAGAATGGAAATCTGATTGGCTGTTGACGGCCGCTGGCTGCGAAAAGGTCAAGTTTCTCTGGTCGCTCAGCGCACTGCAAGAAACGTCTATCTTAACAAGTCATTTAGTCTCATATTCAACCTTCAAATCTTATTTTTCTCAAAACGAGAGACAAATTCTGCCAGTGAGGAGAGATCACTCCACTTATTTCCAATGCAGCTTCACTTGTTTCAGGAATTTTCTAGAAATGAGTGTCTGTATGTTGATATGCATTGGAAAAAAGTGAATTTATCTCACCCCATTGGCAGATTTGTTCACTTGTTTTAACACTCAAACTACCGGAATTCTGACCGTTCATACATTATTTGCATATAATTTCAATAATCAATATAAAATCTAAGAATAAATGGATCTGTAATGTTAGGATAGGTAATAATAAACATCAGGAGACGAAATTTAAATTCTAATGAATGTGAAAATGTATTAGTTAATCGACAGCCACAGAACCTGCTATTGTAATTACAGATACAAATTCGAATTAGATCAATATTCTATTATTTTCTTTGTAAAATAAAAACAAATTCATTCATCCTTGGAACAATAACTTATAAAAACATCACCAATATGCATTTCAATGCATAGTAAAAACCTTTATGGACACATGAAAGGCATATACCCCAAAATGGCCAAAACAGTCAACTAGAAAAAATAGTTGCTAGGCAACGGTGACGTGGATCTTCAAGAGCGGGAAAAAGTAGCAAACGAAATGGACACCATCTATAATGCATACGGTCAATATGACTGTTATGGCCATTCAAGGTAGAAATACTCAGAACTCTCTTGTGTTTTGTAATTTTAATAAAATAACAATGTTACAATAAAACATACACACATTTAGGAAAAGTCAGGGTCCTATAGTTACATGGGTTTTATTTCAGCAAAGTTATTACATTGCAAAATTTAAAAACGGTCAAAATGACTGCCTTGGTAGTTCTAGTGTTAAGAAAATTAGGATGTTAGGACTTAAGATGGTGATTTTTTTACAGTGCTCTATAAGAAACGAATGGACTTCTGACTTGTTGATCGTGTTGCTTACAGCGCGACTGCGGGGTGACAACACAAAAAAAAAGATTCCCACACCCATCGCACCGTATTGCTCCGTGGCACCATGTTCCTTCTCGGTACAGCCCTATGTCTGTGTAACCCAATCTGCGCTGTTTATGTTGGGTGATTGAGGAGGAATGATTTGGAGTTTTAAAGGGGGAGTCTGGCTGCAATTAGGTCCTTCAGGTGTGGAGTTTTACACTCCTCATTTCATGGAAAGAGGGAGCAGGAGGGGGGGGGGGCCCAAAACCAGGACTACTTTTTTTTTGATGGAACAGAGGCCCTCTCTGTCTCTGCCGCATCTGGACTGAAGCAAAATGGAGGCCAGGCGAAACAAGGGCCTCCAGCCTGGGCCTCCAGCCGGGGCAGGTGACGCAAAGTTCAAAAGGAAATGGAGCTCAAGGATGTGGAAGGGCTTTGCTATGTCTATGGAGGTGTGCTTCTGTTTTGTCTTGGTAAATAGTTTGCATGGACCAGGGAAATGTACGTTTGTGTATACAGTGAAGTGCTGCTGGAGCCCTAATTTAGTCCACATTAGACCCCCATTTGATGAGATTTTGTCTCTTGGACTCAAATCTGAGAATATTTTTATTGTTAGATATGATTTTGTCCAGAATTCCATGACTATCTGTATTGTAGGTAGAGAGATAACAGAGAAACTATGATCAAAAGTCATTCTTCTACATTTTCTAATTGTTTTAACTTCTTGTAAGATAAATAATGGTGAAGTTTAACAATTCATCATTGCTGGGGACCCCCTGGAACCCCCTCAAGGACCCCAGGTGATCCCCGGGCCCCACGTTGAGAACCACTGGTTTAAAGGATAGTGTTTTACTGTGAGACTACCAAAATGTATCAGCCTCCACCACTCCATTGTTTCACTTATTTGAGACCCATGACGCCAAAACTGAGATTGTATACATGCCCTCTTTTTTCTCTCTTTGACTTCATTTCAGTTGTAGATGTAAGTAAATGTGAATCCTGGTGTTTAGAAAATGTTCAGTTATAGTTTTTTCCAGAATTCAGCTGTTTTTCTATGAACAAAAATATGTCTTGTGCTGCCTTTAAAAATATATCAGAGCCCAGGAGAAAAAATTATAAATATTGAAGCTACAATTTTGGATATGTAGCACGAGATATGTATCGCTCCCAGGTTTTGGTTAATTTGTGCCCTCACTTTAATTATTTTATGTGCACAATTTTAATTTACAAACTGAAACTCACCCACTTGCCAATTAGTTGAATTTACATGATTGCATTTATTTATTTTGTTTTATTTCCTTGCTTGTCTACAGTTTCTGCTTATGCATATCAGTCTGCACATTTAATATGCTCATTAAAGCTTAAGACTCCTGATGTCTCTCAACTTTTGATAAGAAGTTCAAAGTTTGTGAATGAAGGTCACAAGGATATTACTACTAGTACTATTACTACTACTACTGCTGCTGCTACAACTATGTACTACAACTACTACTACTGTTACTACTAGTACTATTACTACTGCTACTACTACTACTACTACTGCTGCTGCTGCAACTATGTACTACAACTACTACTACGGTTACTACTAGTACTATTACTACTGCTACTACCACTACTACTACTGCTGCAACTATGTACTACAACTACTACTACGGTTACTACTAGTACTATTACTACTACTGCTACTACTACTACTACTACTGCTACTAGTACTATTACTGCTACTGCTACTACTACTACTGCTACAAGTACTATTACTACTAGTACTATTACTACTACTGCTACTACTACTACTACTGCTACTAGTACTATTACTACTAGTACTATTACTACTACTGCTGCTACTACTACTACTACTGCTACTAGTACTATTACTACTACTACTACTACTACTACTACTGCTACTAGTACTATTACTACTACAGTAGTACTATTAGTACTGCTACTACTACTACTACTACTGCTACTAGTACTATTACTACTATTACTGCTACTGCTACTACTACTACTACTACTACTGCTACAAGTACTATTACTACTAGTACTATTACTACTACTGCTACTACTACTACTGTTACTAGTACTATTACTACTAGTACTATTACTACTACTGCTGCTACTACTACTACTACTGCTACTAGTACTATTACTACTACTGCTACTACTACTACTACTGCTACTAGTACTATTACTACTATTACTGCTACTGCTACTACTACTATTAGATCATGAAGATCAAGTGGGCATGGCCTGATTCTGTTTAGAAAAGCAAATGGTATATGTTACACAGAAGTTAAGTTTATTTTATTTGACATGGACATCACAGTAGCATTAGAATTGTATCATTAATTTATGCACAAGGACCAGATGCACTGTGTTTAGTGTTTGTAGCGAAACGCTAATTTACAACACCCGTCCACAGGAGGCTTTTTTTTTGAAGAAGTTAAAATAAAAAAAAGAAAATAAAGAAGATAAAGATAAGAAACGGAAGAAGAGAAGAAAAAAAATACATAAAATACATAAACATAAAATACAGCCACAAATACATCCACAAATACACAAAATACAAAATACAGGTGTGTCTACAGGAGTATTAGGTGTGAGAACAATGTTGTTTCTCTTTTAGCCATGATTTAATACCTCTATTAAAAACATTCAAATTGTGTTGCATTTGCAGCTCAGTGGGCAGACACTTCCATAGTCTTGCTCCTTTAACAGAGAAGACTGATTGAAAATAGACTAGACGTCATTTACCCTACTCTTGAGTATTAAAATTTGCCTTCCTCCAACAAAGAAAGGTAGCGGGGAAAAAGGTGTTGTTTAAACACTCGTATCCAGTTTCAAGTGTCAGAAATAGTATCTGTATCAAAAGCAAATTAGCTCCATTGAGAACATACAGTAAGAACAAAGCAATGACCTTGTTACACTGCATTATATTGTATATGTCAGACTTGTGCCTGGTGTACAGGCTGTAGCTCAGTGGGTGAGGCCAGTCTGCAAGATCTAAGCCGGGTATCATGGTGGAACTGTGAACAAAAGACATGAATCTGCACACTGGAGTAATACTCCCCAGTAGTGAATTTATTAACTTTCACATCAACCCCACTGGGTTTCTGTCAGGACGCTGTGTGTATAATCTCTTGTCTTGCAGTCTCAACACAATCATGTCAGTCAGGTACACTGGAAAGAAAAGCAGTAATTATGCACTGTTATGCATGGGTGAAATCATAAGTAGAGGGGAAAACTCAGTCAAATAAATATTAAAATATGTGAATGATATATACAGTATCAAAGATCCCATTTGTGTTGGTCATAGGAATGGTTTAAGGTCCCACACTGCAAAGAAATCTCCATCTTATCAAGTCATTTAGTCTATTATTGAGTCCTAAAATTGTGATTTTTTTAAAATAAGTGAAAAAAATCCAATGCCAATAATTTCGCTTGTTTCCAATGCAAATCAATTTGTTTCAAGAATGTTTTAGAATCGAGTGTCATTGTCTTTCTGACTGGTTTCAAGATACTGACACTCATTTCTAGAAAATTCCCGACACAAGTGAAACTGCATTGGAAACAAGTGGAATTATCTCACCTCATTGGCAGAAAAATACGATTTGAAGACTGAATTTGAGACTAAATGACTTGTTAAGATGGATGTTTTTTGCAGTGCATTCTTCATTCAGTCCAACTGGTGATAGAGTACTAAATCTATCCGTAACGCCCACCTTTGATTGAAAGCAACAATCACGCCCCTTCTCTAGGGGTTGTCAAATGGCATTCTGGGATATGTAGGAAATAACTAACTGAAGTAGAAGTAGACTAGGAAGGTTGAGGGAAAGTGAAAAAAGTAAAGTACAACACTTGCATTGAACATCACAGATTGATGAAGAGTATCCCAAGGTGGACTTGTCCCTCAAGGCCCTTGTTGCTTCTCAATCCAGCACCTGGTAAATGGACTTTTGTGGATGTGTAGCATAGCACAGCCTATTTCAGACATGATAGAAATATCAGACAGTAATGTCACAGGACTAAATGTCTTGTGAACCAGCAGCTAGGCTGAGTATGCATCACTCCCCTGCAGTGCAGGAGCATAGAGCTGTCAGGTTGTGTAAGAGGCTTTGGCCTTTATCCCCCTCTAGTCTTGGGGCTTGTTCCCTTTAATCTGTCCTGCCGAACAAGCCCGGGTCAGAACCCCTTCCTGCGAAACCGGGACTAATTCCTCTCCATGCACCCTGGGATTTGTAGTCAGCAGTCCTCTGACATCACCTTGAGAAAAAAAAAAAAAAAAAAAAAAGAGCCAACTCCCAGGCCTCCCTGCTCTGCGTAACATGATAAGGTTAATGAGAAAGGCAAGGGAGCCCGGTCCATGCAACGCTCCATCATCTACCCAGTGCGTCGTCCCTCCAGAGACAATATCATGCTACTCGCTTTGAACCAGTTAAATCTGAACCATAAAGACCCAGCAAACGTCTTAACGAGATCTGGGTCTTCTCTCCCGGTCGGACCGATGCCTCTTTCTGTTTTGATGTTCTAAAGGGGAAATGTGGAAAGTCAGCTGAGTGTTGTTTCTTGGTGTCCAGATGGGGATGTCACTGATGAGGGGAGGTGTGGGGGGGGGCGAAAACTGTCACAACACGCCGCGTCGGTTAGCAGTTTTAAAGGCAGAGGGAGGAGATGGGGGCTGGTGGGATGGGGTGGTGCGTGTGTGTGTGTGTGAAGAGTTCCCAGTGGAACTGATTATCCCCATTTTAACTTATGAGACTGGGGGTGGGCAGGAAGCGAGGGTGGAGGTGGTGGTGGATGTGTGTGTGTGTGTGTGTGCGTCGGGGGGACGGGGGGGGGGGGGGGGTGCTGTGGCTGCGAACAGCAGGCTAATTAATTACACATTGGCTTGTGGGAATATTCTGCCTAAATGCCAGTCAGGTCCCTGTGAGGCGACACACTTAACAACTTGAGTGCAGCACATACACACACTGTAAACACACACACCACCAGCAAGCAGAGGGAGCCAATAAAGAAGACTCTTGAATGTAATTTAATAACATTCTGGTATTGCGGTGAGATTTCTAAATTTCTAAAGAGCACATACCGTCTCTGTCAAATTGACACATATTCAACTCATGGTTAAACTCCCCTTTGTAATATTTTTTTAGTTTTGTGCAAAAAGAAGTTAGAAATTCTTCATTTTCAAGGCAGGGGCCACAGAACTTGAACTCTTGAATGTAATTTAATAACATTGTGGTATGGTGAGATTTTCTAAACAGCACATACTGTCTCTATCAAATTGACACATATTCAACTCATGGTAAAACTCGCCTTTGTAATATTTTTTAGTTTTGTGCAAAAAGAAGAAAGAAATTGCTCATTCTCAAGGCAGGGGCCACAGAACTAGAATGGAGAGAACAATCCTTCTACTGTTTGTTATGGTAATTTGGCTAGTACAGCATAAAGTGGCAACTATGGAATTTTAAGGGTTAAATGCTATGGTGATAATGGAAGTCTGGTGATCATGAGAGCAACGCTGCTATGCTTGTCTGCGTCTAGAAGCCACCGAGGCTAACAATTTAGCTTGCTAGCGAGCGGGTAACACAATGCAGGAAAAGCAAAGGAAAAACTACATGAGGCCGTTGGGAATATCAACATTTTCCTCAGACATATTATAAAATTACTAAGAAAAACTCTATACGACTAAAATTACAATATATTAACTCCATCCACCGAAAAATGAACTTCCAACGTCAACAAACACGTCCCAACTCGTGAACTCGGAGCGTTCAGAAAATTTCCACTTCCGAAGTCGTGAATACCACGGGGGGGGGGGGGGGGTTCATACGGACTCTCCTCGTGAACGCGGTAAACACGACCCCGTTTGAAGGCGCCAAAACTGTCAAAACTCAACTGGAAGCTAGCGTTAGCGATGAGGCTAACGTTAGCTTTTATCACGGACTGTACTTCTCTCTCTAGCTCTTCTAGTCAACGTTAGCATGTTAGCAAGCCATGGCAAGCAAGGAGACGGAGAAGGTGTTTTGGTCCTGGCTGCGCCTCTCCTCTTGGCGAGTTGCCGTTAAGTCGGTTTGTACGGAAGCTAGCCCAGCGGCACACACCAAAATGGCCGCCGCTCTGACCGTCCTGGAACACTGATTCGAATGGGAACAACCGTTTTATCCACTCACGTTCTGCAGTAGGGGCTAACCCTTTTCTTCTTTTTTTTTTAGGACGCAGCTAATAACTCATCCCCTAAGCTCAGCGAGCACAACTTAAGCTATGTGCTACGGAAAGCAAATGATTCAGATGTCAGAAAAGAAAAACCTCTCTTCCTGCCCGCATGCTGTGAGGGGATTTGGGGGAGGCTGCTGCTACTTAATCATTGTATGTATGAGGACTAACCCTAACCCAGCTACAATACATGTAGCTGCTTTAGATGCTGGCGATGTCCAAAGATCATGTGAAGAGCCCGAGTGAATTTCCTGTCGATGAGATGAGTCATTTGCAATATGCAAAACCAATTATAACCATAATTCTGGGATACGTGTCGCAGGCAGTGTCATGCTTTTCTCTCACCCGCCCACGGCAAGCCCTATAACATGTTGCCATGCTGTACACATCCCATGTTTTGTGGGTGGGTGATTATGTGTGTGTATGTTAAAGTGTTTGGCTCTATTGGTAGCCCCCAAGTCTGAAGGGTCCTTCTAAGTCCAACACACCAACACACACACACACACACACACAGACCCCCACTAGAACCACTGCCTAGTCTCCCAGCCTTAGTAGACTGATAAGTGTTTGTTCAATACACACTGATGTCATTTGTATCCTCTTCCAATCCTCACAGAGTGGCAGCCTGCTGTGGCTCAGCGCAGCATGCTAACGTTAATGGCTCTGCTGTGGGCGTGTGTGCATGTGTGTGTTTCTAGTATGTACAAATTCCCGTCATAAAAAGTGGGCTAACGAGTTGGAAATGTAGGATTCTCTCAGAAAGCCCCTCTGGTTTGTTTTTCTTCCCGGGTAGAGCAAGTTTCCATCGTTAGCTTAGCTACAACACTCGCTACTTCGCAGAGTTATTTTAGCCCACAAACGTTATGGGGTAAAATAAACAGGTGAGATAAAACTGGATGAAAATTTGTGAATCAAGAACCAATTCACCATGGTTCAGTCGTGGGTTTGTGTTTCTTGTGTATGTTTCTAGTATGTAGCCTACCAGTCTTAATTCACATTGGAATAGGCCTATACAATATAATATGAGTTGGTAACACTTTACAATAAGGGTCACTAAGTTAAGGGTTAGTTAATGCTTAAATAAGCATTAACTAACCCTTAATTAACAGTTAACTAATGTGTCTGGTAATCATTTACTAATGGTGTTCATGTTAACTAAGTTATACATTATTTAATAGCCATCTTTATAAATTAAAATTAAATAATGTATAAATTAATACCTTAGTTAACATGAACACCATTAGTAAATTACACATTAGTTAACTGTTAATTAAGGGTTTGTTGTTGTTAACTAACCCTTATTAAGCATTAACTAACCCTTATCTTAGTGACCCTTATTGTAAAGTGTTACCTATGAGTTTGTGTGTGTGTCTGTGTGTGTGTGTGTGTGTGTGTGTGTGTGTGTGCATGTTCCGTGAGTGTATGCATGTGTCCTCATGCATCTGGACTACTGCTCAGTCCACATCAGACAGAGAGGGGAAAAAGAAATGAAAGGGAGGATTGAGGCAGGCAAAATGGCAGAGGTCCACAGAGAGAGAGGTCCAGCATGGATCTGGTGCAGTTTCTCACCATATGCTGCTCTGGGCCTTGTCTGGTTAGACTGTGGCATCCGCACACAACCCCCACACGGGTCTTAGCATGCCATGTCTAGCTGCTGCCTCTCCTAACACCACAGTTTCAATGTGTATGTGTGTAGGCGTCTTCTTGATGTGTGAGTTAAAGCATAACTCGTGCCATTTTCTATAATGAGACATGCATATATTTCATTTTCAGTTTATCCGTGACCTGACAACTTTCCCTATGTTTTGTTGCACTACTTTACTCAGCGGTGCATGTATACAGGAAGCCACAGCTGGCCAGCAAAGAGTAAACAAGGAAGTGCTAAAGCAAAGGCCAAGATAGCATCAAAACTGTACGAGACGCATGACTTATTATTTTCATTTATATCTTTTTACCAACATGTCTCAGTACAGAGTGAGTAATCAGTGTGTTGGAAAAGACAGGCTTTGGGTGCATTGGGGTTGATTTTTTGGAGTGTCCATTGGCCTGTTAGGACTGTACTGGAAAGCCGCTACCAGGGAAGGAAGACGTAAGCACATTCATACTATTCTACTTTTTGGTTAGAACATAGAACATGTAGAACATAGTCGATTACAATAAAACCAATAAGAACTGGAATGTTGTTACTCTGTTTAAGCTGGAGAAAATAGTGGTAGTATAGTTCTTAGTCATAGCCGCTTCTCCCTATAGGCTGAATAGGCAAATGCCTATAGGGCCTCACACATCCTTTACTGTATTTTTTCTACTTTCGTAGAAAAAATATCTTACCGTTCTCATTGGATAGATTGTGTGACAGTGATCATAAAACCAATCAAAGGCACTGATTCGGAGAAGCCCCTGCCCCCCAGCAGAAGATGGATCTTATTGGCTGAGTCTTCATTTTAAGCTTGTGTCCGCACAAGTGGAAAGAGCCACATTCACCTTTGTATTTGTTACATTATGCTTAATAAGCATTAACTAACCCATAATTAACTGTTAACTGTGTAATTTGCTAATGGTGTTCATGTTAACTAAGGTATTTATACATTTAATAGTCATCTTTATAAACTATTAAATAATGTATAAATTAATACCTTAGTTAACATGGGTTAGCATTAACTAACCCTTATCAAGCATTAACTAACCTTTATTAAGCATTAACTAACCCTTAACTTAGTGACCCTTATTGTAAAGTGTTACCCTACATTTTTATTCAGTCTTTCTTGATGGTGGGTAGGATTTGTCTTAAAAGGGGGCCTCCACAGAAAATTTCCCCTAGGGCCTTCCAGCAGTTTAGAGCCGGCCCTGTTCGTAGTCGTAGGTACTGTGTGTTGAAAATGGAGTAAAGTTGGTCGTACTCTGTTGAGTAGAGTAGTGTGTTTGTAGAGGGATGGGGATGTTTGGTATGGTAGACAAGGCACTATCTGGTCTCCAAGTGCTGACGGTTTTCCCTGCACAGCTTTGAGTAGAAATACTAGGGCTCCAGCTAAGGCCGTGCAGCATTTAGTGGAAATAATGGCATAATAGGAACCGCTCCCCCAATCCATCTTCACCTTCCATGGGAAAAAGTCTACTTTTGCCAGCAGTGTAGTATTCATCATCCAGACGTGCTTTGCCAAATACTGAGGGACTGAGGGAAGGTGAAGGCTCTTTATTTCCATTTGATCCTCCTCAAGTTGGATCTCCACCACAGAAGGTCTTTGATATCCTCCAAAAGGATGTCTCTGAGGAAGCCTTTTATGATAAGCCAAGCTGGGTCGACCCTGAGAGCGATGCATGTAACTCGCCGCTAAGCCAGCCAGCACGCTCATTCTCACCCCTCTTTTTCCAACTAGGCTGGGGTTTCCTCTTGTCTCCCTGTGTTAGGGTCCGTTTGCTGGAGACGGACCAGTAAGAACACTCTGTTCTCCGGTTGCGTTTTATGTAAAATGTGGCAACGTGTTCGGAAACATTCCTCCTCTTTAGGCCAAAGAAATCCAAGAGTTTTTTGAATTAGGTCCACTATCTCAGGGCTTCTCCAACTTTTTCTTGTCACCGACCTCCAAATAGACACATATTAGGGTCAAGATTTCATCCCAGGGGCCCATATTGGAACATTGTAGTTGTTGATTTAGTATTGAAATGTCGAACTGTCTACATGCCAATTATAGTAGTAGCAGACATTAATCATACATTCTCTATCTGGGACAATTTTTAGTGAATTAAATTATCTCAGCATTAAACTATTCCTCATTTGGCTGGGGACGTCCTGGAGGACACCAGGGGGGACCCCGGACCCCACTTTGGGAACCACTGCAGTACCTGATGAGGTCATACAAAGGTTTATTGGATACTCTGCTAATGGGACTAAATGAATAGGAATCGCGAGTGACATATAGCCTTATGATCAAGGAAGGTCTTCAAATGAATCCTACGTTTTTGCTTTTCAAATGTTTTGGTAACACTTTACAATAAGGGTACACTATGTCAGTGGTTCTCAACGTGGGGTCCGGGGACCACCAGGGGTCCCTGATGGGGTTCCAGGGGGTCCCCAGCAAATTGATCAATTGTTAAACTTCACCATTATTTCATTTGCAAGAAATTAACACAATTAGAGAATGTAGAAGAATGACTGTTTTGATCATAGTTTCTCTGTTATCTCTCTACCTACAATACAGACAGTCATGGAATTCTGGACAAAATCATATATAACAATAAAGATATTCTCAGATTTGGGTTCGAGAGACAAAATCTCATCAAATGGGGGTCCGTGGCCCTAATGTGGACTAGATTAGGGGTCCTAGATATGAAAAAGGTTGAGAATCACTGCACTATGTTAAGGGTTAGTTAATGCTTAATAAGGGTTAGTTAATGCTTAATAAGCATTAACTAACCCCTAATTAACAGTTAACTAATGTGTAATTTACTAATGTATTCATGTTAACTAAGGTATTAATTTATACATTATTTAATAGTTTATAAAAGATGACTATTAAATAATGTATAGATTAATACCTTAGTTAACATGAACACCATTAGTAAATGATTACCAGACACATTAGTTAACTGTTAATTAAGGGTTAGTTAATGCTTATTAATCATTAACACACTTTCCCAAATAAAAATATGTTAAAAGACCAGGTGATGAATTCCTTTAACTCCTCCAATACATCTCCTTTAGATTTTCCCACGAGAGCTTTTTTTAAAAAAAACAAAAACATGTCCATTGGTTACTTGCTTTTGTTGCAAGCACCCCCTCAGTTACCTACGGCTTCCCCACCTGTTCAGGATCTGGTCCAGACTGCCTCGCTGACGGTGGCGTCACCCCAGCAGTCCTGATGAGAGCTCCGAGCTCTTTGAAGAGAAAGTGGTCTCCACCATGTTGCCAAAGGGAAAGGTCGGCCCCTAATACAGAGGTTGTAAATATCTCACTAATGAGAACAGAGTCAAACACAGCCACAAAATCCAAACAACTGAGGTCTGCACATCAGTAATAAGGGTTTCGGTAATCTCCCAGCCTGTTCATATCTGTGGTGCAGGGTTGCAAGTTCATGTTGACTTAAAGTTTATTCATAAATGTATTGAGAATGTGATTATAAAAATCAGACACAAAGTAGTTATAGGCACCAAAATAGTTAATCCTTTACAGAACACTTATTAACCATTTAATGGGGGTCAAAATAGTGTGTATTGATGCTTTGCAAACCACTTATTAACCATTTACTCACTACAGTAAACAGTATTATAAACATCAGTTACTTTATAATAGCCACCCAATGTTTTAAAAACAATTTGTTAATGCTTATCATAGCATTTATTTGGTTAACAAAGATAATAACAAACTGTTAATAAATGGTTAATTAAAGAAATCACAAAGTCATTGTGATCTCTTACCAATTATGATGCAATACATAAACAATGCACTGTTCATTTATTACTTTAATGAAGAAATAACATTATAGCATTTACTCACCCTTACTATGCAGTTAAAAGACAAAGATAATTCTTAATTCTTTGATCGTTAGTAATAAAAATTAACAATTTGTTAATCATTAACCAATACTTATCATAGCATTTATTTGGTTAACAAAGATAATAACAAACTGTTAATAAATGGTTAAAGAAATCACAATGCCATTGTTATCGTCTCTTACCAGTTATGATGCAATACATAAACAATGCACTGTTCATTTATTACTTTAATGTAGAAATAAAATTATAGCATTTACCCACCCTTACTATGCAGTTAAAAGACAAAAAATAATTGTTAATTCTTTGATCGTTAGTAATAACAAAAAATACTTAAACTAATGTTAAATAACGATACATTCACCATTTATTCAGCACGGTTATTATAAAGTGTTACTGGAGTTTAGTTTAAGACCCTCAAACTCTACATTTGCTTCTGACGCCTGTCCCGGACACCTGCCTCGTTAAGATTAGATGGAATTTAGAGATCTCTTCGAAGAGCGGTTCTTCAACCCAACGGACCGTGAAATACAGCACGGTGTTTCGATCTGTCTGGTGGTGGTTTCTGGTGTAGAGGAGAGAGAGGTGGGGGGGAGGGGGAGGGGGAGGGGCGAGTCTACAGTAGCTAGCAACAGACATGACGCTCAAGCAGGCAGAGGCAGTGCCACAGGAAAGGGACCCATGCCAGGATCTGCCCTTGATCAATGCCACCATATGGCACCCTGATCTGCAAATGTCAGCCTAAGCTTGTTGCCCAAGAGCACGGCATAATAACCCTTACCGCTCCCTAAATTAAGCCGGACCGTTAGACATCTGAGACTTGTGGACGGACGAAATGTCATTGTGATGTTTTCTGTGGATGCAAATAGTCACCCACGTCGGCAAAAGCCTTCTTCTTCTTACACTGTAAAAAAATCTCCACCTTAACCAGCCATTTAGTACTTTTCTTCAAATAAACGACTTGTTTTTCTACCATAAAAAGACCTCTTTTTCCCTCTAATAACACCTCATTTCAAATGCTGAAATGAATTCTGTCTGCAGAAGTGTTCTTCTTCTTACACTGCAAAAAAAACTCTCCATCTTAACCAGCCTTTTAGTCTATTATTGAGTCCTAAAATCTTACTTTTCTTAAAATAAGTGATAAGTGGGTTGAGATAATTCCACTTGTTTCCAATGCAAATCAACTTGCTTCAAGAATTTTGCAGAATCAAGTGTCATTTTCTTCATAGCAGTGCAGTGATCTGCCTTTTTCTGACTTCAAGATACTGGCACTCAAGTAAAGCAGCATTGGGAACAAGTGGAGTGATCTCGCCTCACTGGCAGAATTTGTCTCTCGTTTTAAGAAAAAATAAGATTTGAAGGCTGAATATGAGACTAAATGACTTGTTTTTCTACCATAAAAAAAGACCTCTTTTTCCTTCTCATAACACGTCATTTCAAATGCTGAAATGAATTAGGAATGTGGGATTTTAACATTTGTGAAAAAAGTTATTAAAAGCACACAGTCCCTCGTTAGATATTGTGGGTGAGAGAGGATAGATTCAGCCAAGAGTGTGTTTTCTAAAGACTGCTCCAAACTGGCATTTAGTGTGTTTTTTTTTTTTTTGCTATGTGGGCTTTGGTTTTGATCTATGTTACATGAATG
>NW_027283161.1:0-10087 GCF_046629955.1 Centroberyx affinis | reverse complement strand
GTTACTATTATGGTATTATTGTCAATTATCTGATTGTTATTGTACTTTAAATTGTTTTATGTTTTATAGATACACTTATGTACTCAGGTCTCTCTTGAAAATGAGATCTCGATCTCAAGGTGACTTACCTGATTAAATAAAGGTTTATATATAAGTCCTTGCTGCTCGCCTACAAAGCAGCAACCAAAACGGCTCCGACCTACCTGAACTCCCTCATTCAGGTCTACGCTCCCTCCCGCTCACTACGCTCTGCCAAGGAGCAGCGCCTGGTGCTGCCAAGGCTCTACGTCTCTAGCCAGACTCTTCTCTTCTGTGGTTCCTCGGTGGTGGAACGAGTTACCAAACTCCATTCGATCCGCAGAGTCCCTCTCAATCTTTAAGAAAAGGCTAAAGACCCATCTCTTTAGTGAACACCTTCTCACCTAATGGGCTGTGTAACCAAACAAAAAAAAAAAAAAAGCACTATACATTGCCTCATAGCACTGTCTTGTAGCACCTATGTCCTGTTGGACCAGATCTTAGCTTTATGGCTCTTACTCTCATTGTTCTCTCCTGACTAGATCCTTGCCTGTGTTGTAGTAAAATCTCATGTGTACGTCGCTTTGGATAAAAGCGTCTGCCAAATGGGAAATTGTAAATTGGAAAATAGCTTGGGCTCCTCTCGCCTCTGTAAGGTGGCACACCAGTTGTGGCTGTGGGCGTACCCCAGGTTTCTATTCCTAAGGGAGGTACATGTGTCAGGACTGGACAATCTGGCAGCGGATCAGCTGTCCTGGGAAGGTCCAGACTCAGCAGGGTGGAGACTACACCCCCAGGTGGTCACGGGTATTTGTCAAGTGGCAGTCGACCTGTTCGCATCACGGGAATCCACCCTCTGTCCCCTGTTCTTCTCCCTAGGGAGAGACAACCCTCCCCTCGGGACAGACGCTACGGCCCGTCCATGGCCACGCGGCCTGCTGTATGCTTTTCCCCTTCACCATTCTTCCATCCCTCCTGCAGAGAGTGTGAATGGAGGAGGTGAGGATTATCCTGGTGGCCCCTATTGGCCTCACATGACAGGGTTCTCGGACATCCCGCCGCTGTTGGACGGGATCAAGTCAGAGCTCCCAGCGCAGTGGGACTTGCTCTCGCAGGCGCAGGGAACTCTGGCCCATTCCTTTCCCCAGGGACTCAGGCTCTGGACCTGGTCCCTGAGAGGACCGAGCAGGACCACCCCTGCCAGAGGGGTGGTCCTGGTCAAATCCGGCTGAAAGTGTAGGCTAGACTGCCAGGCTAGAATGCTTCTGTGTTCCGTGGTCTAGGAGAGAAAGTTGTAGGCGTCCAATACTGCCACAAGAGGTTTGACCATGGAGTCTATTGAACACCCGGTGCGTCCTATAGGACGGTTAGAAGGTTCTGTTGAGACGGACAGAAACACAATCAGCTGTTCACAGAGCCAGAAATCCATGAGAAAATAAGAGTAATGAGAGGTAGAAGGGATTTTTTGTGTCGATCAATATATACTGGAACAGGATGGAGGGACATGAAGAGCCTGTTGTACCAGCTGACATCACATGATCAACAGCCAGATCTACATGTGTGTAGCGTGTCCTGCCTTACAGCTGCCTCAGGCATCTGCAGTGTGTGTGTGTGTGTGTGTGTGTGTGTGTGTGTGTGTGTGTGTGTGTG
Source organism: Centroberyx affinis (assembly GCF_046629955.1). Taxonomy (NCBI): domain Eukaryota; kingdom Metazoa; phylum Chordata; class Actinopteri; order Beryciformes; family Berycidae; genus Centroberyx; species Centroberyx affinis. Next base: position 8,419 of record NW_027283161.1, on the reverse strand, counting down.
TGTGTGTGTGTGTGTGTGTGTGTGTGTGTGTATCCATTGACAGCCTGACATCTCACTTTCAGCCAAGCTGCTGTAGCTGCAGCAGCTTGGCTGGCAAGTTCCATGGCAAGTTTATCCCAGTCTGTCCCAGTCTACAGACAGACTAGAATAAACTGGGACAGACTGGGATAAACTGGGACAGACTGGGATAAACTGGGACAGACTGGGACAGACTAGAATAAACTGGGATAGACTGGGACAGACTAGGATAAACTGGGATAAACTGGGACAGACTGGGATAAAGTGGGACAGACTTGGACAGACTAGGATAAACTGGGACAGACTGGGACAGACTAGGATAAACTGGGATAAACTGGGACAGACTGGGACAGACTAGAATAAACTGGGACAGACTGGGACAGACTAGGATAAACTGGGACAGACTGGGATAAAGTGGGACAGACTTGGACAGACTAGGATAAACTGGGATAAACTGGGACAGACTGGGACAGATGAGTTTAGTCACATATAAAACCTGTTTTGTTCAGGTTACAGCAGTGAAACTGTGTTTCAGTCAACAGATACTCAGCTGATGAAGTCTATTGATCAGCTGCTTTGAATTGATTAGTTGAAAACTTGTTACTGTCTGACAGTGACTGTGAGAATAAAGTTTTATCAAACTGTGTATTACTAGAGATATAGCCAAGTTTTTAAATCTTTAAAATGCATTTGGCATTTTACATATGGGGGGCAGAATTTTTCTGTGAAATATAATTATTTTATTTATTTTATTTAATCTTTATTTAAGCAGGAAAAACCTCTTTAACCAAGTTAAGTTTCAATAAAAACAAATACAGGAACAGACCAGACTACAATAAAGGCATAGGATGCAAAATACAGCATAAACTAACAAAACATTAAAAACTAACTCCTCTGGAACGTCACACCTGGGCAACTCTGGTGAGAGTGATATTTCTGACAGCACTTGAACGCAGCATTATTGCTAAAATACATGATGCTGCTGCAGAACTCACTTTGGTGCAATTTGTGGCGTCTGGTCACATTCATTTGTTCCATTTATTGATTTATTGTTTTTCAGCTTTTGTGCTGCTGCTTCATCTTCCTCCTGTTAGTTTGACTCAGACAACATGGAGTCTTTTATTCTGGTTCATACAGAGGAGAGACCCAGACTGACAGAAGACAACCCCCAACACACACACACACACACACACACACACACACACACACACACACACACACACACACACACACACACACACACACACACACCGTAACGTCTCCCTCCCATTCCTGCTTATTCAAACATTACAGTACATTTGTTTATGCAAATCAATCCATGCTAATGACCTGCACTTTCAACCAGACAAAACCTCTTTGTGTGTGTGTGTGTGTGTGTGTGTGTGTGTGTGAGAGAGAGAAATTTGAATGCCAAAGCAAAGATGACAAGCGGAGACTCAAACAAACTTCATAACAAAAAGTGAAGCAGAGAAGATGCAGAAAATGAAGACGCTCTGATGGAGAAAAATGAAGTGAATATGGTAATGAGTTGGAGGGTGTGTGTGTGTGTGTGTGTGTGTGTGTGTGTGTGTGTGTGTGTTAACAGAGAGGGGGGAGGGGCTTTGTGCTGGCTGACAGCAGCACAAAGCGGAGCGGACAGCAAACAGACAAGCTAACAGGAAGGAAGACGCAGCAGACGTCTCCATGGCAACATGTGGAGGCATGCAGCATCGCTCTGCTCCTCACGCTCTGGTACTTCTGACTGTATGAGCAGAAATGATTTGTTTGAGAAAATCCAATCTGGTTTCTGTTTCGTTTCGTTTCTTTATTCTCACATATAAAAATTTAAAAGAAGAGGATAGGTACAATGTATAATTAGCAAGTGAATGTGAAGGAGAATTGCCTAAAAACCCTCCAGGGGCTTGAAAAGCAGCTTTCTGCAGGCAGCATGTTACAGAAAATAACTACAGCAATGTAAAATACACAATCTGAATGTATCTATAAATAAGTTTAGACAGAGTAAAAACAGAGACACAGTTCAGTATAGTACTTGACAACAAAGCATCCCATAACACCCATCTACTACACAAGTATAAAGAATCAGTCATAGTCATAAGACACACACACACACACACACACACACACACACACACACACACACACACACACACACACACACCAAGAATACTCATTCATAATACATGCAAGTATACACAAACACTTTCATTAACAGACTAAGAGTAGACACTCATGTGATATGCTTAGAGTTTTCATAAGACAAGAAAGATAAAGAAGAATATACACACAAATGTTATGACAAGGAAAATATTCCGTTCTAAGCGTAGCAACAATAATGTGGGAGTAACAATAACATTTAGACAGCGTTTGTTTCAGAATATTTACTTTGAAAAACAACTAAGACAGAGGAAAAATATCAAAAGTCTACATGCTCCCACTCCACCAGAGATTTAGACTAAATGTCTTTTCTCTGTTACACTGATGATACTCAGCTGTGTCTGTCTATAAAAGCAAATGACAAGTCAGTGTCAGAGTTGATTTTGATATTTTACTGTTTACTGTAACAGCTCTATGGCTCTGACAGCTCTATGGCTCTAACAGCTCTATGGCTCTAACAGCTCTAACAGCTCTATGGCTCTGAAAGCTCTATGCCTCTGACAGCTCTATGGCTCTGACAGCTCTATGGCTCTAACAGCTCTAACAGCTCTATGGCTCTGACAGCTCTATGGCTCTGACAGCTCTATGGCTCTAACAGCTCTAACAGCTCTATGGCTCTGACAGCTCTATGGCTCTAACAGCTCTAACAGCTCTATGGCTCTGACAGCTCTAACAGCTCTATGGCTCTGACAGCTCTATGGCTCTAACAGCTCTATGACACAAGTCAGTGTTAGAGTTGATTTTGAGATTTTACTGTTTACTGTAACAGCTCTATGGCTCTGACAGCTCTATGGCTCTAACAGCTATATGGCTCTATGGCTCTAACAGCTATATGGCTCTATGGCTCTATGGCTCTGACAGCTCTATGGCTCTAACAGCTATATGGCTCTATGGCTCTAACAGCTCTATGGCTCTAACAGCTATATGGCTCTAACAGCTATATGGCTCTATGGCTCTAACAGCTCTATGGCTCTATGGCTCTATGGCTCTAACAGCTCTATGGCTCTAACAGCTCTAGGGCTCTAACAGCTCTATATTTCTAACAGCTATATGGCTCTGACAGCTCTATGGCTCTGACAACTCTATGGCTCTATGGCTCTATGACTCTAACAGCTCTATGGCTCTGACAGCTCTATGGCTCTAACAGCTCTATGGCTCTGACAGCTCTATGGCTCTATGGCTCTAACAGCTCTATGGCTCTGACAGCTCTATGGCTCTGACAGCTCTATGGCTCTGACAGCTCTATGGCTCTGACAGCTCTATGGCTCTAACAGCTCTATGGCTCTGACAGCTCTATGGCTCTGACAGCTCTATGGCTCTGACAGCTCTATGGCTCTAACAGCTCTATGGCTCTAACAGCTCTATGGCTCTAACAGCCCTATGGCTCTACAATTACAATTTCACATTTGGCAGACGCTTTTATCCAAAGCGACTTACACATGAGATTTGCATACAACACAAGCAAGTTTCTAGATAGGAGAGAACAACGAGAGTAAGAGCTATAGAGCTAAGTTCTGGTCCAACAGGACAAAGGTGCTATGAGACAGTGCTATGAGGTAATGCATAGAGTGCATCAAATTTTTTTTTTTTTTTTTTTATGAAAGGAGGTATTCGCTAAAGAGCTGGGTCTTTAGCCTTTTCTTAAGGATAGAGAGGGATTCTGCGGATCGAATGGAGTTTGGCAACTCGTTCCACCACCGGGGAACCACAGAAGGGAAGAGTCTGGCTAGAGACTTAGGGCCTTGCTGAGGTGGCAGCACCAGGCGCCGCTCCATGGCAGAGCGTAGTGAGCGGGAGGGAGCGTAGACCTGAATGAGGGAGTTCAGGTAGGTCGGAGCCGTTTTGGTTATTGTTTTGTAGGCGAGCATCAAGGACTTGAACTTGATGCGGGCAGCAACTGGGAGCCAGTGGAGGGATATGAACAGCGGAGTGACTCTCCGCTCTTTTGGGGTTGAAGACCAGACGCGCCGCCGCGTTCTGGATCATCTGCAGAGGTTTGAAAGTACAGGCCGGGAGCCCTGCCAGTAAGGAGTTGCAGTAGTCAAGGCGTGATATTACAAGAGCCTGTACCAGGAGTTGTGCTGCATGCTCAGACAGGTAGGGTCTGATCTTCCTGATATTGTATAGAGCAAATCGGCATGACCGAGCAACAGAAGTCACATGCTCCTTGAAGGTTAGCTGGTCATCAATCATGACACCCAAGTTTCTGACAGACTTTGTGGGTATGAGCTCAGTTGATTCGAGCTGGATGCTGATTTGTTGTTGTATAGAGGGACTGGCTGGGATGACAAGGAGCTCAGTCTTTGACAAGTTAAGCTGAAGGTGGCGTTCCTTCATCCAAGCCGAGATGTCGGTGAGGCATGAGGCCGATATCCGCGCCGAGACTGTGGGGTCGTCTGGCGGGAACGACAGGAGGAGCTGGGTATCGTCAGCATATGAATGATAAGAGAAGCCATGTGAGCGGATCACTGCACCCAATGAGGTGGTGTATAATGAAAAGAGAAGGGGTCCAAGCACTGACCCTTGAGGTACCCCTGTGGACAAGTAGTGGGATTTAGACACTTCCCCTCTCCAAGACCCTCTGAAGGATCTCCCTGAGAGGTAGGACTCAAACCAGCAGAGGGTAGATCCTGAGAAGCCGAGCTCAGCGAGTGTGGAGAGGAGGATTTGGTGGTTAACCGTGTCAAAGGCGGCCGATAGGTCAAGTAGCAGCAGGACAGAGGACTGACCGGCAGCTCTAGCTGATCGCAGTGTTTCCACTACAGACAAGAGCGCAGTCTCGGTAGAGTGTCGGCGTTTGAAGCCAGACTGGTTAGGATCATACAGGCGGTTCTCAGAAAGGAATTCAGAGACTTGATTAAAGACCGCCCGCTCAAGTGTTTTGGAAAGAAAGGTGAGTAGTGAAACCGGCCTGTAACTTTCAACCTGAGATGGGTTGAGTGTAGGTTTCTTTAGCAGCGGGGTAACCCGGGCTTGGTTAAAAGCAGTGGGGAACACACCCGCTGAGAGTGAGGAGTTGATGATGTGCGTGACTGCAGGGATAAGTGTGGGAGAGATGGCCTGCAGGAGGTTGGAGGGTATGGGGTCCAACGGACAGGTAGTGGGACGAGAGTCAAGTAGTAGTTTGGAGACTTGCTCTTCAGTGAGATGGGAAAAGGACAGGAGTGAGGTCCTGTTAGCTGGTGGCAGCAGACTGAGTTGGTCAGGCTCAGAGAACTGATTACTGATGGTAGAAACCTTATCAGTAAAGAAGGATGCAAAGAGGTCAGCCGTGAGCAAACTTGAGGGTGGAGGTGGTGGAGGTTTGAGGAGTGAGTTAAAAGCTGAAAATAATTTGCGAGCGTCCTTGGCGCTGCTGATTTTATCCTGATAGTAAGTGGTCTTGGCACTTTTTAGATGGGAGGAAAATGCCGATAAGAGAGTTTGATAGTCAGTGAGGTCAGTGGGATCACTGGATTTGCGCCATTTTCTCTCAGCTGCTCTGAGCCCGTTGCTCTTTGATGACACCGGTGAGCCATGGGCTAGTGGGGGGGGGGGGGGGGGGGGTTTACGAGCAGGTTTAGATGAGAGTGGGCAGAGATTGTCTAGAGAGACAGCTAGTGAGGAGCAGAGTGTGTTTGTAGCCTCATTGACATGGAGTGAGGAGAACTCATTATGAGGGGGCATGGTAGCCGAGACCTCATCGGAGAGCCGAGCCGGTGTGAGGGACCGGAGGTTCCGTCTGAAGGAGACCATTTGCGGCGGAACGTGAGGATGTTCCGGCAAGGAAACCATGAATTGAACAAAGAAGTGGTCTGACAGATGTAGGGGAGTGACAGTCAGATTTGCCGTGGAACAGTTCCGAGTCAAAATCAGATCGAGTGTATTGCCCGCTTTGTGTGTGGGAGCGGTGGAGACCAGTTTGAGGTCAAATGAGGACAGTAGTGTAAGGAAGTCAGCCGCTTGGGGTTTGTCAAGATAGACATTCATGTCCCCCATGACAATCAGTGGGGTGCCATCTTCAGGAATGGCTGAGAGTAGCATGTCCAGTTCAACTACAAAGTTCCCCAGTAGCCCTGGTGGGCGATATATGATAACCACAAATAGTTTGACAGGAGCGGTAACCATGATTGCCTGGTATTCAAAGGATGAGTTATTGCTTAGAGGAGAAAGTTTAGTGAATTTCCAGTCTTTGGAAATAAGGGCCCCTGTGCCACCTCCACGCCCAACGGAACGGGGTGTGTGGGAGAAAGTGGAGTCAGCTGAAAGCGCAGCTGGTGTGGCTGTGTTCTCTGGACGGATCCAGGTTTCGGTCAGGGCTAGGACCTGAATGTCGGATAGGTTTGCAAGTGCTTGGATAAATTCTGTTTTATTTACAGCAGACTGACAATTCCATAAGCCAAAGGAAAAAGCAGAGGAAGTAGCAGAGGCTTTTCTGAGAGAGTAGAGGTTCTCGGGATTGCGCTGTCTTTCATGACCAATGCGTTTTTTGCGGTTGCCGTGGATGACAGGGATATATTGATAGCACATGGTGAGTGCGAAGGCAGGCCAAGAGAGTAAATGAGAGTAGCTTATGTGTGTCCTTGCTCAGTGGACTCGCACAGGTAGACTCGAAGGTCTTTACCCAGTTAGGTCTTCACACAAGAAGGGCTGCCATACAAGGGCTGACGCTTCCGCTGACGCTACAGCACAGCTTACTTGTTTGCTCTAACAGCTCTATGGCTCTAACAGCTCTATGGCTCTAACAGCTCTATGGCTCTATGGCTCTATGGCTCTAACAGCTCTATGGCTCTGACACCAACACACACCACAGAGACTTCAGTCTCATATGAACCAGAGCTGCAGGAGGCGTATAGATGTTACAGCTGATCGATTACTAATTATTGACGGGTTCCTCGACCTGCCAGAGGAACTCAGGCTGAGATAGATAGGGAGAGTGATAGAGAGGGACAGACAGACAGACAGACAGACAGACAGACAGACAGACAGACAGACAGACAGACAGACAGGCAGACAGACAGACAGGCAGACAGGCAGACAGACAGGCAGACAGACAGACAGACAGACAGACAGGCAGACAGGCAGACAGACAGGCAGACAGACAGGCAGACAGACAGACAGACAGACAGACAGGCAGACAGACAGACAGGTAGACAGACAGGCAGGCAGGCAGACAGACAGACAGACAGACAGACAGTCAGACAGACAGACAGACAGACAGACAGACAGTCAGACAGACAGGCAGACAGACAGGCAGACAGACAGACAGACAGGTAGACAGAGAGGTAGACAGACAGGCAGACAGACAGACAGGTAGACAGAGAGGTAGACAGACAGGCAGACAGACAGACAGACAGACAGGCAGACAGGCAGACAGTCAGACAGACAGGCAGACAGACAGACAGACAGACAGGTAGACAGACAGGCAGGCAGGCAGACAGACAGACAGGCAGACAGACAGGCAGGCAGACAGGCAGGCAGACAGAGAGACAGACAGGTAGACAGACAGGCAGGCAGACAGACAGACAGGCAGACAGACAGACAGTCAGACAGACAGGCAGACAGACAGACAGACAGGCAGACAGACAGACAGGTAGACAGACAGGCAGGCAGACAGACAGGCAGACAGACAGACAGACAGACAGACAGACAGGCAGACAGACAGACAGGCAGACAGACAGACAGACAGACAGACAGACAGACAGACAGGCAGACAGGTAGACAGACAGGCAGGCAGACAGACAGGCAGACAGACAGACGGACAGACAGACAGACAGGTAGACAGACAGGCAGGCAGACAGACAGTCAGACAGACAGGCGGACAGACAGACAGGCAGACAGGCAGACGGACAGGCAGACAGACAGACAGACAGACAGGCAGACAGGCAGACAGACAGGCAGACAGACAGACAGACAGACAGACAGGCAGACAGACAGACAGGCAGACAGACAGGCAGACAGACAGGCAGACAGACAGGTAGACAGACAGACAGGCAGACAGACAGGCAGACAGACAGACAGACAGACAGACAGACAGACAGGCAGACAGACAGACAGACAGACAGACAGACAGACAGACAGGCAGACAGACAGGCAGACAGACAGGTAGACAGACAGGTCACATGCAGCATCACAGTTCAGTCTCACTTGGTTTCTTTTCTCCTTCTCTGCAGATTTTATCACATCAGCAGATATTTGATATTTTCTTGGTCTCAGTTTTTTTTCACAGTAAATATTCTGAAACAAACTGTCTGAACATGATGAAGAG
>NW_027283160.1:0-70064 GCF_046629955.1 Centroberyx affinis | reverse complement strand
GTGACAAATATCTCTTATAAAAAGCCATAAAGTATACAACCCCCCCCCCCCCCCCCCCCCCCCGCGGGGGCACATGGATTTGCATTCCGTTACTGCTCTTATACCTTAATCAAACCACACCCTTCCCCTAGAATGTTTTCATCCAGTTTTTCCCAATGCAACACGATATCATGGTTATCTTGGCCAACGGGGAATGAATGAATAAATGAATGAATGAATAAGAACAGAACTCACCATCCAACTGTGCTTCGGTACCTGAGGAGATGCAATAATTGATGTTATTTACAAATCAGCCTAGATGCCTTGTTTACAGCATAGTGATATAGAAATCTGTCTTTAAGGTGTGTCCAGCCTGAACCCACTGGTCACGACCAGCAGGAAAGTTACGACCGGTGTGTTTGCTTTTTTAAACAAACATATAAATCATGTGGTTTAGGAAAAGAAAACCAGCTGGATGTTGCTCTATGTGTGTAAAACTTCTGACCCTGCAATCTCTCTTACATCCCAAACATTTGGTCATTAACAGGGTTGGATTGCTTTGTTTTACGCAGTCATGGGATGTTGTTGGGTAGTTTAGTTTAGTAGAAAAATGTTAAAGATTAATGTGTACTGTCCATTACAAGGAAGTAATGCCAAGGAAACACGTGTAACTCCCTCCTTCTCAAATATAACAACCAACTATGGTGTTCACAAGTCTGCCAGCTTTCAACAATAACTATTCATGTCAAATATTGAAGACCAAGACAAAAAGGCATTTTTATTCACTATAAACTTGCTGTTTTTGTCTTAAACAGTAACTGCTAAATCCTACTGTTGTTTTACACCTAAATGTTTTAATGTGTAAGGATACTGCAGTAATCTAATCTATTAGTTTGTAAATTGTTGGACGGTTGAAACAGATTGAGAACAAATCCTCCATGACAGCCAATCACATAAAAACTCATTTGTAACAAAACTGTATATTATGTATAAGTTGATCTAAGTCTGTCTTTATGAATTTCTTTTGGCTAGATGATTATGAAAAACTTCAACTATGTTTTAGAAAGTTTCCACATTGCTTGTGTAATATCTTTTGCTGAAGTTTGCTGAAACTTTTTGATTTGTTTAACGCTTTTTTGGTCACACATTCCATTTGTGTTAAGGTAAGATAAGATCAGATCAGATCAGATCAGATAGCACTTTATTGATCCCGTTGGGGAAATTCAGGTGCCACAGCAGCAATTGGTGGACAATGCCAAGAAAATGTCAAGTATGATATATACAGCAAGGTAATAGAGGAAATAGGTACTAAAATAAGATAAAGGTAATGTACATAATATTTTCTTCTCATTTTTTTCTTATAAAGGAATCAAAATAATTATACACTGTGACACACTTGTGTAGCAAGTGATCTCACTGCTGGTCAAGCAAACATACAGTCACAGAGGATAGGCTGCATAGGCAGATTACTATTATTACTGTTTTCTTTAAGTGACTAAGAACCATTTTAAAACGTCAAATTAAATATATGTATGTATATATTACATATACATTAATATATCATACTGTTAGAAATCGTATCATAACTTTGTCTGAGCACCCAGGATAGGTGAGGGACGGGTTATTTAACCTGGTGTGTGGTGGGTGTGACTTTCTGAGATGAAGTATGTTGTTCAATACAAGAGTATGTTTTTCATGTTATTATTGTACATACTTCAGAGGAAATGGAATTGTGTGTACAAACATGGGGGGTAAGTTGTCACAAGTTGTCAAGTGGTATTTCAGCAGTAACCTTTTCTTCCAGTAAATTATTCAAAACGTAAAAATGCAATTTTTTAGAGAAGACCTAGTAAGGCACTACTGAGAAATACTCCAACAAGTAAAAAGTGTGACAACATACCCTGCTCTCCCCTAAAACAAGGAGCGCCACCCAGTGATGTAATCTGTTACTGCAACCAAACAATGACTACGTTTACATGGAATGCAATAATCCGACTATTGACCTTATTCTAAATAAGACAATATTTCGATTAAGGCGTTTACATGAGTTGCTTATAGAATATTCCATTTATATTCCCGTTTACATGCTACAGAGCAGAGTCCGATTACTGACTGAAGACGCACGGCCACATTACCTCCTGACGTCCTACGTCTGAGTTTCCCTCCGGAATTTAACCTGAGACCCTTTCTGTCATGTTGCTTCTGTGGTCGGGACAAAATGTTGGTGGCAGTCATCTTTTCTTCTGTAAACAAGTTCGCAACACTCGCTGGAAGCTAGAGCATGCGTCGTCCAGCAGTTGGATTGTCGCATGTTTTGCAAAATGCTGCGAAAACTCTGATAGGACGTCATAGTGCGATTAAGGTCTTTACATGTCTACAACGCACTTTAATAATGCGACTAAGATCGGAATCCTCTGAATACTCCACATGTCGTAATTCGACTATTGCTTACTCTGACTATGACCTTATTCGGATTAAGGTAATCAGATAATGCTGTTTACATGGCAGTGTCTTATTCAGAGTGTTGTCTTAATCGGGTTAATATCCGAATATTTCAGTCCATGTAAACGTGCTCAATGTTCCAAAAGCATAGTAGGCATATTTCTGACTGTTACACATTTCAGACATTGTCCGATGCGGGATATCAAGCACAGAACGCAGAGCGCACACCAGGCAATTAATAATAAGGTAATATTGTGGTCCGTTGTAATTTAGATATACTTCAGGATCTTACATATTCAAAGTAGAGCTGGGCGATATGGCCTAAAAATAAAAAATTTTCACACCTACACCCGATTCATGACTCATCAACTAAAAAAGACAAAGGCATTATTCAAATATGTGAATGAAAAATATATGAAACGCCAGCGCATCTGTAATGTCTTTCCACCGGGGGCCCCTTCTTGTCATATGGGATGCCACGGGAAAATGATGCCGCTAATGTTACCTGCATGCTAGCAGGCGTTTGGGGGTCTGCCGCTAGCGTGAGGGCCTGTGCTTCAGTCGTGCTGCTGCCTTTAGTTGCCACAGACTTTAGACAAACTTTACAACGGACAGAGGTTCGCATGACGTCGGACGTTGCAAAACCGAACCGCTTCCAAACGACTGAGGAGACGCTGCCATGTTTTTTTTTTTTTTTGGAAACAAGCTCCTCACTTGTAGAAGCGTGTGCTGCCGTCTTGACACTGTGTTTGTGTCTGAGGGGATAAGGACCTACATTTTCACCTGGTATGTCCTACTGGTGTGTAATCCAAAAAGATGGTAGTGGGGTTGATGAGATGAACAACGTTTCTGATAATTGATTTTTGTCAATGTTGGTGGTTGTTTGCCTTTTGATGATCAGCAACTGGAGGTCAGTTCAAGAATTTAAGCAGCAGGCAGCTAGTACACAACAACACTGGTGTGACTGGACGCACATGAATGACTTACTTAAGTTTAAGTGTAAATACCTGGTAGAATCATACTTTGGTACGATTCCTGAAGCATTAATCTTTATTGGTTAAGCTAAGGGGTTGGTGGTCCGGGTCCAGTTGTGTTCACTCTGACTGCTGATTGCTTTCCCTGAAAGTCAGTTTGTTCACTATGCTCATTGAGTACTTTTATGCTACTACAGTTTAAAGCAAACATCTCAAGTCTTTACTCCATTACGTTCATCTAAACGTGAAGTACAAATACCTGGAAATATTTCTCAAGTACTGGAGTGAAAGTATATGCTCCCTTTCTTGACAGGTAATAACAGATGTGTGACACACACTCATTCAATATCTTCCTCCCCCTCCCTCTCCCCCCTCCACAATACAACCCCCACCCCCCTCCATTACAACCCACTCCGCCTTACACAATCCCTAAACCTAACCCTAAACCCTAACCCTCCTACCCCCATCCCCAACCTCAACCCCACCCTACTCCCTCCCGAGACCCCTTCGCTGGTTGATGTGCCTGAATATGCGCATATGGGTGTGTTGGTGTGTATGTCTGTGTGATACATACTATCACACAGATATACACACCAACACACCCATATGCGCATATTCAGGCACATCAACCCCTTTCATTTACTTTCACTCCCTCAAAGACCATCGAGTTGAACTTCCCTCTTTTCTTTCTGGTTGTTTGTTGGTTTGTTTTCTCTTTTTCGTTTTGTCTTGTTTTGTTTTGTTATGTTTTGATTATGTCTGATTATTTTGTGACTCTGTTACCTTGTTCTGTCCTGTCTTCCAACACCATGTTTTGTACTGTTTTACACTTGTATTGTTATCACTTTATTGCACAAATAAAAAACAAAAAAAACAAAACAGATGTGTGACAGTATCTTTGCTTCTATAATGCACAAAGAGAGACACTGAATGTCAGCAGTTAGGCCTAGCTAATAAATAGCGAACGCTGCCTTCATTTTATGGGAATACAGGCACCTTGGTAGCCTGAAATATAATTTACTGCTAACTCATTTGCATGTGTCTACTACAAACAGGGAGAAAATGCAAATTATATACACAGAAAAGGCTGGGGCAGAGATTCCAACACACAACCTTGTCACTGTGAGGGGACAGGTGCTGACCACAGGATCTGAACTCAAAATCTCCTGCATTGCAGACCTGTGCCTGAACCACTAGGCCACTGGTGAGGTGTGGGGAAGGAAACAAGTTGGAAACAAAACAAAGGGATGGTGGTCCCTTTGTTTTGAGACAGTCACACCTAACTGAACAAAAATATAAATGCAACACTTTTGGTTTTGCTCCCATTTTTCATGAGTTGAAATAAAAGATCTAAGACTTTTTCTATGCACACAAAAGGCTTATTTCTCTCAAATTTTGTTCACAAATTTGTTTAAATCCGTGTTAGTGAGCACTTCTCCTTTGCCAAGATAATCCATCCACCTGACAGGTGTGGCATATCAAGATGCTGATTAAACAGCATGATTATTGCACAGGTGTGCCTTGGGCTGGTCACAATAAAAGGCCACTTTGGTTTAAGTGTAAATACCTGGTAGAATCATACAGTGGCCTAGTGGTTCAAGCATTTCTACATGATCTATATCATAGTGATCTCGCTTCTACAGCTCTGGTTCCAGATGCTGAACCGGCCCTGGAACATTTTTTGTCTATTTTTAACTCTTGAACAGACAAACATGCCCCATTTAAGAGACAACGAGTTAAGAACAGATGTAACCCTTGGTTTACTCGTGAATTAAGTGGTCTTATTTTGCAGAGGAATAAAGCATGGGTATTGGCCAGATCTACTGGCTGTGCTGTGGACTGGCAAACTTTCAGATGTCTTAGAAATAAATGTACGTTCATGGTGAAAAAAGCTAAGTCTACCTTCTACCTGAACAGTCTGTCTGATTGTGGAAACAACTCAGCCAAATTCTGGAAATTGGCTAAATCTTTGAAGGGCAGTATTTCAGCCACTCTCCCGCAGCAGATAATGCTGGACTCTGGCCCTTTAAGTGACGAGAGGGAGATCTGCAATGTTTTTAATCATCACTTTATTGATTCAGGCTCTCTATTTGATAAATTGTATGGAGTACCTAATTCACAACTAGCTCTAGATGACAGGGTCGCTGACGCAAATGAGGAAGTGCCCTTGGCTTCTCCTCATGGAAGCGTTTCCATTTTCACAATCAGAGAAATTAACTACTATGAAGTTTTAGATGCCCTGTGTTCTTCTAAATTTATGAAAAGTTCTACAGGCGCAGATCAGTTAGACCCATATCTGTTACAGCTTGCTGTCCCCCTTATAGCAGAGCCTCTAACACACATTTTTAATTTAACAATCACCTCTGGCCTAATCCCTAAAATCTGGAAATCGGCCTTGGTAACTCCTTTACATAAAGGGGGCGATACAAGTGATCTAAATAATTACCGGCCCATTTCTAAGCTTCCTTGCCTAGCCAAGATATTGGAATCTCTCATTAATACACAGCTTCGGAATTTCTTGTCTACAAATGCTATTCTAAACCCTTATCAGTCTGGTTTCAGAGCTGGTCATAGTACAATTACAGCTGCGAGTCTTGTAGTTAATGATGTAATTTCTGCTCTTGATAATAAGAAACATTGTGCAGCTCTGTTTATCGACCTATCAAAGGCTTTTGATACAGTAAATCATAGGTTACTTTTGGACAGACTGTCCTCTTTAGGGTGTGATGAAGTAGCCTGTAACTGGTTTCGGGACTACTTCTTTGCAAGAACCCAACGTATAGAGGCCAAGGGCTTGCAATCCCAGGTTTTGGAAATAGTGAATGGTGTGCCGCAGGGTTCTATTTTAGGTCCAACATTGTTCACATTATATATAAATGACATTGGTGCCTCTGTAAAGAACTGTAAGCTACACTTCTATGCCGATGATACAATTCTCTATGCCTGTGCATCATCCACAGAACAAGCTGTAAAAAATCTTCAAGTTGCATTTGACTGTGTTCAGAAATCTCTGACTGATCTCAGATTAATCCTCAATGACTCTAAGACGAAGTATATGCTCTTCTCACGAGCCAGAAACCAAGACAAAGCATTAAACATTTGCTCCCTTAATGGGGCCAAAATTGAGCGTGTAGCCTCATACAAATATCTAGGTATCTGGCTAGATGAAAAGCTTTCATTTAAAACTCACATATTTGAGCTCAAAAAGAAACTGAGGACTAGACTGGGATCTCTCTACAGAAACCGATCATGCTTTACTCTTGAAAACAGGAAGGCAATTGTACAATCAACTCTTATATCAGTTTTGGATTACGGTGATATACTTTATATGCATGCTGCCCCTACTACTCTGAAATCACTAGATACATTCTACCATAGTGCCCTACGGTTTATAACTGGGGATAGTTTCAGAACTCACCACTGCTTACTTTATCTGAAATTAGGATGGCCTTCGCTTAGTGTTAGGAGGGAACAACACTGTCTCCTCTTTGTCTACAATGCATTACTAAATCAGTTACCTTCATATCTTACATCTCTTTTAAAGCTCAAATCTATCTCTTATAAGACACATGCACAGGAATATTTGACTCTTGAAACTCCCTTCATTAACACTGAACTTGGGAAATTAGCTTTTAGTTTTTATGCACCAGACAAGTGGAACAGCCTGCAGGAATTGCTGAAACTAAAACAGTTGGTTTCACTCAATCATTTTAAGTTTCTATTGAAGGACATGGTAACAGTGGAGTGTTCCTGTTTCTATTGATCTGTAAAGATGCTTTATGTTATATGTATATGTATGGCTTTATGTATTTTCTATATATTGTGTTGTTATATCGTGTGTCTCTGTGATGCTTTATTGTTATTGTATTGTGTCAGGGCGTCATTGTAAAAGAGGGCACCCGCTCTCAATTGACCACCCTGAATAAATAAAGGTAAATAAAAAAAATAAAAAAATAAAAATACTTTGGTAAAATTCCAGAAGCATTAATCTTTATTGGTTAAGCTAAGGGGTCGGTGGTCCAGGTCCAGTTGTGTTCACGCTGACTGCTGATTGCTTTCCCTGAAAGTCAGTTTGTTCTCTATTCTCATTGAGTACTTTTATGCCACTACAGTTTAAAGCAAATAGCCAAAGTCTTTACTCCATTACATTCATCTAAATGTGAAGTACAAATACCTGGAAATATTTCTCAAGTACTGGAGTGAAAGTATTTGCTCCCTTTCTTGACAGGTAATAACAGATGTGTGACAGTATCTTGCTTCTATAATACACAAGAGAGACACTGAATGTCAGCAGTTAGGCCTAGCTAATAAATTGGGACCGCTGACGGGAATATAGACACCTTGGGTATGGTAGCCTGCCTTCATTTTATGGGAATACAGGGACCTTGGTAGCCTGAAATATAATTTACTACTAACTCATTTGCATGTGTCTACTGCAAACATAGGGAGAAAATGCAAATTATATACACAAAAAAAACAGGGGCAGAGATACAGATACTGCAGGTACGTTTGTCTTAGCTATTAGCATTTATGCATGGTTTGTCCTTAGGGGCCTCCGTAGTCCAGTAGTTTTGTTGTGTTTTATTTACAAATGTGTTGCGGCAGTGTAACTCCTGTGTAAGTTTGAGTCCAGGTATAGTCCAGTGGTGCATATTATCCATGTGCAACATAGTCCAGATCAAGTTATTGTGCAGGTTATGGGTGAGGGGCTGGGGGTGGGCTGGGCCTTCTGACGTCACGAGTCCCAGCCAAACTGCATAGTAAATAACTGAAACACATTAGTTTTAAAGTGCACTTTGTGAAAACCAGCTGCCATCTCGTCTCTCCTTTCCCACATCACCACTCGCTCCCTGCCGCTCACATCACTGTTTTTCCTCCACGTTGTTACTCCCCTCACACTTTCTCTCTCTCTTTGTAACAGACTCGCTTTTATTGAACCTCAAGTTTTTCAGGGCTTTTGCAGCCACACATCCCAGCTGTTACCTGTCATACCTCAACCTGTTATCATCCCCCATAGAGCAGCTATGGGAGGTTCAGAACCAACAGCAAAGACTGTTTTCTACCATCGTAAAGGTGGAGAGCCCAGATGATCAGTTTGAATCCTTATACTAGTATCAGGCTTTCAACTGGGAACTCACTTGAAAAATCTGGGGATCAATAAAATGCTATCTCATCTTATCTTATCTTGAAATAACACAAATTGAATTATGCAGTGACCAATAAAGTGTTAAACAAATGAAAACTATCTTATATTTTAGATTCTTTAAGATCACATATTCTACACCAGGTGTGTCAAACTCAAGGCCCGTGGGCCGAATCCGGCCCGGCACCTCATTTTATGTGGCCCGCGAGAGCTTGCAAAGAATGTAATTTGCGCAAAACAATTCTATGCTGCGTTAAGGAAGTACGGTGTCCATAAACTACATGTCCCAGAATGCATCCCGATTTTGGGGCAGCGTAGGAAAGCCCTGTGTTCCACGGACTTTTCTGGCAAATATAGGCCTACATTGATGTGGGCGGAGATAATCGGCCTTTTCCGGACGTGTTTGGACCATGTGTGCAGGTGCACAGAGATTCCCGGTGAGTGTATAGTGATATCTGGTAATTTGCGACAGTAGCCTATACGGGAGTGAGCTGACATTTAACGAGGGGTGTACAGTGACAGAAATCTCCAGTACACAAAAGTTGTGCGTTCTCGGGGAATTACGGATGTGTGGCGGCCCGAATATCTCCTGGCACGTCACCAGACATGTCCGGATACAGTGCGTTTCCGTACGCGTGTACAGAGATGTACAGGATGGAAACGTAACTTTTTGTCAAATGAATAAAAAAACGTCGATTACCATGGCAACGGTAGAAGTTTCGAAGTATTCGGGTCAGCCCTAGTTGACGCAGAGGGAAGGCAATTTAATGAGAGATGGGAAAGCGAATACATGTTTGTGAATACATGTTATTTGTAACGAGGCAGTGCCAAAGGAATACTTATTAGGAATAGTTATTCATTATGAAGTTATTACTAAAACCAATAATAATCGAATGCAGAAGCAATTATGTAATATGATAACAAGTAGATACATTTATAATAGTCTTACATTTACAACCGGCCCTTTGAGGGCAACCATAATGCTGATGTGGCCCGGGATGAAATTGAGTTTGACACGCCTGTTCTACACTTTCCAGTGTTTTATTTTCTGTCTTGAGGTCCATTCAAAGCTGTGTGTGTGGTGTCATGTACCAAAAACACTCTCAACCATTTTTTACACGTTCATTTTCCAGCATCTCTCTGAGCCTTACCAAGAACAGGCTGTTTCTGTCGCTGTGTCTTTAAGGCTCATTAATATTAACAACCCTCTGTTCTGATTGGCTAACCATTTCAAGAGTGAAACGTGAGACACCGCAGCCCGGCAGCTACAGGTAGGGAAAACTCTCCGGTAAATAAACAATGACAACCGCTCAACCGCTTTAAAAAAAACCACTTTGTTAGTCTATTTGTCACGACTCCAGCCCGCTCATCATCCTGACCAGCTGTGCTCGAGTCCCGCCCTGCGTTCAGCCCCGACAAAACGTAGCAAAACGTTTATTTAAATGGAAACGGTGGTGCGTTGAACACCCTGTTGTGTTACGCAAGTGTTGCAACTATGGCAGCTGAGAAGGCCATTCTTTGCGTTCTTTAAATATGTGTTTAATACTACAAAATATGCTCGATGTTACAGTCGCTGCCCTTGCCGTCCAGAACAGCAGAGAACATCCCAATGGAGTGAAGGGGTTTGTGGAAACTGTGGTTCCTAATTATAGTGATCCAACATTTGCCTCATTTGCATTTCAGGATGACAAGGCAAACATTTCAGGTGAAGGATAATCCACTTCTTACCTTCGAGACTGTGTTACCATCTATATGAGCTAATTATTTTATTATGAGTATTAGGTCTATCATTATTGCTGATCACTGTTGTTGTGATATGATATTGTAATATTTACCATTATATATTTAGAGGAGTAGAGTGGAGTAGAAATGTTTATGAAAGTGTCACTCCATAATGGTATATACAATAGCAAAAGATACAAATATATCTTATATGTCAAATATGTCTGTGTGCACTGCCTTTTTAATACGGCGGGGTTTATATACACGTCGCTGCTGATTGGCTAACACCTCTGACACATCCATCAAAGGAGAGACAACGTACCTCAGAGCCTGTTTCACACCGTTTCGAGGAAACATGACGTTCAACCCGGAAACCGTAGCAAAACGGTGCACACCGTTTTCAGATTGAACGTGCCCCTGGTTTTCACCTCACCAGTTCCTGTCTGCATCTGCCCCGCCTGCTGCCGGCTGCACCAGCTGCAGCTCATCTGCCAATTAGTCTTTCCCTATATATTACCTGCTCTCCCTTCAGTCTCTGCCAGATCGACCTAGCTTCTACCTAGTTCATTCCTGCCTTACCTGTTCTACTCTGCCTGGTTGCCTTCTCCTACTGGTACTGTAGCCTTGTGACCACCTGTTAGAAAGGTTCCAGTCATGTGTCTATTTGTGTCTGAATGTGTCATCATCATCATCATCATCATCATCATCATCATCATCATCATCATCATCATCATCATCATCATCATCATCATCATCATCATCATCATCATCATGCACTTTTCAAAATCCACAAAAAAATGTTTACAAATGCTTCACAAAGGCAGCAAAATAAAACAGACAAGTCATAAAATCATCAGGTTTTAAAAGAAAACAGATGAAAACAATTTGGTGTATAAAAACCAATACAGTGTAGGAAAAGATAAGAATAGGAAAAGACATTTTTTTTTAGAGGAAATAAAAGATGGGAAAAGCTCTTAAAGGACTTAAAGGAGATCACTGACTCAGCCGACCTGATTTCCTCGGGCAGATCGTTCCAGAGCCTCAAGGCCCTGACTGCAAACGCTCTGTCCCCTTTAGTTTTCAGCCTGGACTCTGGAACAGACAAAAGACCTCTGCTCTGCCCGAGGATCTCAAAGTACGTACCGGCGCGTACGGTACTAAGAGGTCAGAGATAAAGCAGGGAGAGAGGCCATGAAGAGCCTTAAAAGTAATCAGTAAAATCTTAAAATCTATTCTAAAACATACTGGGAGCCAGTGTAAAGAGGCTAAAACAGGAGTGATGTGATCAGGTCTCTTGGTTCTGGTTAAAAGCCTGGCAGCTGAGTTCTGTACAGTCTGGAGGTAACCTAGCTGATTGATTGAGTACTGTTAATCCTGCCTCCAGTTGCGAAGCAGAACTTTTCACATCCTCCAGGAGAAAGTCGGACCTGTGTCGGAGACGGACCGAAAACAGCGTGAGGTCACTGGAGAAAAGTATAAAGCCGCTTTTCCACCGCATGGTACAGGCTCACCTCGACTCTACTCGCCTTTTTGGCAAATACTTTTTTTGGTAGCACCTCCGTCGAGGTTCCAAGTGAACTGAGGCGATACCAAAAGGTGACGTGAAAACACTGCAGACTACTTATTGGTCAGAGAGAATCGTCGTCATTGCGTGACACGGGACATCCTGCAAAAACCCGCCATATTTAAATAGCCAAGCTACTGTAGCGGCCACAAATTTTTAACTTAATTTAACTTAACTTAATTTAAATTTAATTAACTACTATTAAATGGCAACCCGCAAAACCACGTCATGGTCAAATGAGGAGGTGACTAACAGCCACATACCAAGAATCAAGAACACCATCCCTTCGATATCCTCCATTGTTGCTGTGTGTGTTGCATTGAAGATGATGTCATGGCAGTTTCATGTGGCGTGGCTATGACGACCAGTTGTGTGTGTGTGTGTGTGTGTGTGTGTGGCATAAAGGAAGAGGGTGGCAATATTTCCTCCGAAAATGTATGTCTCACAAGTTATGTTGGTCTTTCACCTGGTCTGTGTACGTGAGCGTCCATGAATACCTGTAAGTCTACCCCCTTTATCCTTCATGTGCAATACTGTCCGACTTATGAATTCCAGTGCAACTACTGACTGCCCAATAGTAATGTTTAATATTTGTATGTAAATTTACTTAAGATGAAAACGCTATAATTTCAGTTGTGATATTTATATTATTATTCATGCTATGGAATAATGTGTAGGCATTTTGTAGTGCATTCTACATATAATGCAACTAGGCTAGTTGTTGTGTATGAGAAGCCGCCTAGGCCAAAATTTAATACTTCACTTGCACATACATATATACAGGTACTAAGTGCTTGCACATACGTACATGCATACTCTCATGCATATACATACATACAGGCATGCACATACATACGTATACACATGTAAGTATCTATGTATATGAGTGTGAGAATGTATGTACGTGTGTGTGTCAGAATGTATTTATGTTTGTACTTGAGTATGTATATATGTGTGTGCATAAGTATGTATGTATGTATGTGGTTGAGTATGTATGTGTGTGCATAAGCAGTCTGGTGTGTTTGTTTCATCTATTTTGGGCTTTGATGAAATTCCCTGTCTGCTTGTCTGCATTTGAGTCCTTGTACTGATCCTGACAGTATTTCTTACAAAAATGATAATGAGCGAACCTTTGTCGCCACAAAGTGACGGAAGTCCAAACGGCTCATTTAGAGGCTCAGTTTTCTAGTATGGATTGTGTGGATTTGGTTGGCGACCGTACGTTTTGATACTCTCATGATGTTTAGATAGCACATCCAACTCCTTTATAATCAAAGAGGCAATGGAAATCCTATTTTACACAATATGGTACCTAAGTAGCCACCCTTTTCCTTGATGCAAAGGCTTTGGAAAGAAATTCATACATAGGCATCAACTTCACTATTTGTCAAGAACAAATTTCAAGCATTTAAGCATAAGCCTTTAGATCAAAAAGGCTTTAAGAGAATGAACAAGTACAAGCCCAGGCTGCTTGTGTTGAATTCCACTAGCTGTGGCCACACTGATCCGTCAGAAAACTACGGAGCCGGGGAGGTGATGGACGTTTTTATAAAACGCGCGCTTTAAGTCGCATGCGCGCTTTACTAAAGCGCATGCGCTTTTTTCAGATTCTGATTGTCAGCTAGCTAACTTACATGCTTAAATGCTTTCTGGATTTTCTCCATGAATATTTGCAGTTCAGTGCTCAGTCTCTAGGTAAGCAAACTGGCTATAACTGGGTTAATGTGACACCCTGCTGCAGTAGCTATTTGTCTTGTCTGTCGGTAGGCATTGCTGCTAAACATCATTCCATAATGTTAATGTGGTAACGTTAGCTAAAACAAAACTTTTTTTAATGAAAATTTGTGAATACATCAAAAATGGGACCATGTTTTTTGCTCAGTGTAAATAAAATGCATCTAACATGTAACTATAATATGGGCTCACTTCAACACCATTAATACAATTTCCTAACCTAACTGTTCTCCCTATAGATGGATGAGGACCTCCTATCGTTTTTGCGGCAACGCAGGACTTTGGATCACTGGACTTGATGGGAAACAACCAGCATCTTCATCATGTTTTCATCATTGCATCAGCTGAACAGTTTATTTGTTCCCAATTAAACCAGGAGGTTTGAGATATAAAGCACGTCAAAGTTTAAGTATTGATTTATTTGTCTTTGTAGGTTTTTGTGTGGTAGTCAGTATACTGTGATGTCGTTCCATGCTATACCAAATAAAACAGATGAAAGTTGTTTGACTAATCAAACAGACATACTTATTTCAATATATATGGCACATAATCTGTACAGAAGTCTTTTGTTAACAGAAGTCAAGAATATTAGTGAAAGAAAGTTCAGGTGACAATATTAAAATCACTCAAGACTGTTTTTAAATATTCCTTTCCCCAAGAGGAAATAACCTTTCATAACTGCTTCCAATGCACACTGAAAGCAAAATAAATACAAAATGAGAATGCTATCTACACCTCTTAATCTTCTGTTAGCAGTTAATGGTGAATTAGAGCTGCATCAGTCCTGGAAATCATCTTGAGAGGTCAGTGCTCAGACAGCTCTTTCTATTGCTGGTTCTCCCAGGAATCCTTTCCCAGGGTGCTCAGATCAATCCACATATTCTACATAGTCATTACATAGTCTCAGAAGGTGCTCTGGGGCAGACAGCACACACCACCAGGTGGCAGATGAAAACATTAAGGAAGAGATGAGGCTTTAATGACAGATGATTAATCATGCACGATCCATCAAATCCTTCCATCAAAGAAGCTCATGGGGATGAATGGCCTGCCACTCACAGTGTCTCCAGCAGGTGGCGTGCAAACAGGTGTCTAGCCCTGGCAGCAGAGGCCATAGGCTGGGCAAGGCAGGCAGGGCCAGCGTCACAGGGTTGGTGGCAGTCGCATCTTCCTGGGTCTGGAGGTATGGATGATAACAGAGAAAGAGATGTTGATATTTGTAGGAGAAGCACTGTGCGTGTGTGGTGTAAACTCAACAAAAAGATGTAGTCCTCACCATGTTTAAATTCCAGACAGGACACCAGCTGTTAAACATAGGACTCCAGACAGTTCTGATCCCTTTTCACTTTCTGAAGTGATGTGCGTGTCAGAATCTACACAGAAAAGATAGAGAAAAGTTAGTCAATAAAGTCTCACAACATCCCTCCACAAATAGACCTCCCCATTCATATGACCTGTAGCTGCATCTACAGGGTTTCTGCAGGGTTCACCGAGTTAAATTTAAGACTTCTTAAGACCTTTTTAATACCACACAGAATGCAATTTAAAACCTGTTTCACAATTATACAAAGTATGAAAGCTAGATAACTACACATTCTTAACTTGTAATATGTAATACACAACTAGGCTACTCACTCATGCACCTTACCGCTTTCTGAAGTGGAGCTCCGGCCCGGCCAGGCACTAACTGAGCACTGAAATGCCGTTGGGCATTGCCAGCGCAAAAGCGCTTTAGTAAAGCGCGCATACAACTTACTTAAAGTGCACGTGCGACTTACTAAAGCGTGTGCGCTTTATAAAAATGGTGCTACTTCATAGAAACAAGTTAAATTCACATGAACACATTGGACCTCATGTAAGAACATTTTCGTATTCTTATCTTAAATTTCTCTTACTTTTTTCGTGAGGTGGACTCGTACGAGTGTGCCACGTCAGATTCACCAAACACTTGTATCTTCAGAAAACTGTCGTAAATGACCTGCGTAAACATGATGAATTCCACCTGTTCAAAATGAATGTGCGTTCATGAGAATTGTGAATTTGCATAATTGACCGCCCAATAATGCCATATATGGTTAGGCCTCCGGCCCATATGTCAGGAAGCTTCATTCATAAGGAGAAGTCTACAAGCTCTGAGATTGAAGTCCTGCTATCAGAAATAAGTCACCCAAAGCATATAATATTTAATATAATTCAATAGTGGAATCAAAGGCCCTGCTAAAGCCAAGGAATGTGGAAAAATAACTCTGTGCGTTCCCTTGCGATAAACAACTATAGTATTCCTATACATTTTAGATGAACACTAAATAAATATCACAGCAAAGCTATAATTCCCTATAGCAATATTATAGTGATACTACATGTGATGGCTGCTACCCTAGGTAGAAGGCACCGCCTTTAGTAGGAGGGCCATTGGAACTGATTAGCAGTCCATTCTCCTCATAAGGACAGGTGTGTGAGCCAGCCTTCCCTTGTTTGAGCCTGACTGAAGTTTGGTGTGTAGGGTATTTTTCCTTCTTCTGCAATACAGTCGATGCAGGTAATGCTAGTCTAAGATTGAGATTGAGAAATTGTAATATTTAGTTCATAGTCTTATATTATTTTGGTGATTCAGATTTTAGGGTGGCTTTGTACCTCTGTGATTCCTGTGTGGCCTGTGCTGTAGCCCAGTGGTTATGAGGTAGGCGGTGAGTTTATTATACCTGTCCCTCCATAACATTCATATATGAATGTGTTACCAATATGCACATGTTCAATACTGTAGGTGTGTTCCTATACGGTGAGGATTCAGACTGGTCCCATGCTGTAGGCCTTTGACAGATGTTCCAGGCAGTGATAGGCCAGTCACCCTTTCCTGTGTCACACCAAGCATAGCCTACGCTCCATGCAGGTAACCTATTTGTAGTGGTAACAGTAGGAGGGTTAATCCCTCCGAGGTAATGTATGAACATCATCCCTCCAATATGGAGGATTGACACCTGCATTCTTTTCCCTTAGGATCCAGTGCCAGGCTGCTGTTATGTCTAGTGTTGTTTTTCCTAATGTGGCGTTGTCCAGTGACTTATTTGATCAAGTGTTTTATTTGAACTGTTTTATCTGAATAGCATTGGAAATTATATGTTCTTATACTGTGTACCAGACCATTCCTGCTTTAGTGCTGGATTTTTATACTGTCGACGACTGTCTGTATTGTTAAAAATAAGCTTGTCCATCAGTGCTCCCTTGCTATTTTTCCTGGGTAACACTACAGTCCGCGTTTTAGAGTGTAACTCCTGTCATTACCATGTAATTTCCCGGTGTAACTTCCTTGTATGAATCAGTATGGATGAAGTGCAATAAAAATAAAATTTTTGCCCTTTGCTCATGGCAGTTGTGTTGTTTGGCAGGCAAGCTTCACCCACACTCTGGGGATTTATTATGCTTATGTCTTTGTTCTACCGTATTTTATGACCCATCAGATTCTGTGCCCTGCAGTGTTGGTTAGGATGGTTAGGTTTAGGCATCAGGAGCGAGATGGTTGGGGTTAGGGTAAGAATATCAGGGCAGGTCACAGAATCTGATGGGTCACCAAATTCGGTGTAACAGTCTTATACTTCATTGTATGAATTTGAATAAGAACAAGTCGAGAAATGGGTCTATACTTCTGAAAATTAGCTCCTAGCAGGCATGTTCGTCCAGCACTGCAGCAGCTCATAATCGGCAGGCTGGAGTAGAAAGCAAACTTACCTTTCTTAAGTGCACAGAAGGCTTGTATTGTCATCCGAGGACGAAAAACTAACAATACAGTAATGTAATATTTATTTGTTTATTTGATAGGGACAGAGCACGTTAATGAACATCAGCATAAAAATACAAGATGTAAACATGCCGGAGTTAGCAAAAATGCTAATTTACATCCGTAGTCCCTAGGCAGGTAGCAAAAACAGAAACATTACAAGTAACAAAATACAAATATACAAATACACAAGTAGAAATAGACAAAATATACTGAACAACATGTCAGGTTAAAAGTGATCACAGTTCTGGTCTGCCTTGAGCCATTGTTTTAGATGGGTCTTAAAAGTGGGATATGTAGGGCACTCCTGTATTACAAGTGGTAGGCTATTCCAGTATTTACTTCCCTTTACTGAGAGCACAGTTTGTGCGAATGTGGTGCGCCTATGTGGCACCTCGCAGTCCCCTCTAGTGGTGGCCCTGGTGCCAATGCCACTGTTAGCCCTCTGTTTTATGAATTCATTTAAAGGAGGTGGGGCAAGCCCATGCAAAGCCTTGTACATAAAACAAGCATATTTGAAATTTTTGAAATTCTCAAAGCTCAACAAATTTTTCCAGAATTTTACAATGATGAAATGAAAGTGTTTTTTTTTATCAAAAACTTTTATGGCTTTCTTGAAGAGTAATTCTATTGTTTTAAGTGTCGTTACACCTTTAAGTGACCAGTTAGTAAAACAGTACTCGATGTGTGAAAAAATCATTGAGTGTAAGAACATCCTGGCAGCATTAACTGTCAGAAATGGCCTGATTTGCTTAAAATTCTGTAAATTAAATTTTACAGTGTTTGACACCTTCTTCACATGACTTTTAAAGGTTAATATAGAGTCCAACGTGACCCCAAGATACTTGAACTCATTTACAATGTCAAGCTCCTCCCCTCTCAGGAACACATTAGAATGTGTCACCTCTACTGGTTGTTTTGTAAACATCATACACACCGTTTTTTTGGTATTCAATAAGAGACATGATTTAGTAAGCCAGTCTTGAACATGGGTCATTGCAGATGTAAGAATTAAGGAGGCTTCTTGGGTGTCTTTTGCACGTGTAAAAATTACTGCATCATCTGCATACATTTGAATATTGATGTTTTGACATGCATTGGGAAGGTCGTTAATATACAGTGTGAATAAAATTGGTCCAAGAATAGAGCCTTGTGGGACCCCTACAGGACAGTCAAGGTAAGGAGATTTGGTGCCGTCAACACAAACACATTGCTTTCTATTGGATAGATATGATTTCATCCACAGGATAGCTTCTTCAGAAAAATTAAAACGTGTTAATTTAGAAAAAAGAACCTGGTGGTCGACGGTATCAAATGCCTTCTTTAAGTCCAGAAAGACAGCACTGACATAGGAACTCTTATCCAGTAAGCATTTGACTTTTTCTAAAAAGACACAGTTTGCTGATTCTGTGGAATGGTGGGCATGGAACCCAAATTGCATGGGATGCAGAGGAGTGTAGCCTTTATTTAGATGTCCAGTCAATAGCTTTGCTACCCACTTCTCAGCAACCTTAGATATAACCGGGAGGATGCTGATTGGCCAATAGTTAGCCATGTCTGTTTTTTCCCCAGATTTAAAGATTGGGGTAACCGTGGCCACCTTCCAGGCTGATGGAACAACTGCTTGCCTGAATGACAGATTAACCAAATGTGTAATCGGGCGTACCGAAGAGTCTTAATGTAATTTCAGGAAGTTGGTGTCAAGCCCGTAGGCATCCTTAGCTTTAGAGCTTTTCAGTGCACCAATAATGTGGCCACTTCATGTTCTGTTATTTCCTCTGTTTTAAAAATAGGCTGTGCGTGATTAATAGGACTATAGGTAACATCAGGTGGAGTAAAAAGCTGGTTATCTCATGGACAGAATTAAAAAAAAAATATTGAAATTGGTAGTGAGGGTGATCGGATTTTTCACTAATACATTATTAATTTGGAGTTCTAATTCTTTATTGTCCTGTTTGTTTTGTCTACCGATTAGTTTGTTGATATTTTGCCCAAAAAAAATTCCATTCCCTTTTGCACCTTCAATAATGTCCATAAAAAAATTTGCTTTGGCCTTTCGTATAGTCTGTATTACTTTATTATTATTAATATGCATATGTATATCTGTAATTACACAATAATAAGGTATGCAGGGAGTTATAAAAAATGTTTTTGTTTAATTGCAGAGAAACCACAAGGTATGTGCTGTATGTACTCTGTAAGTACAGAGTACTTACTCTGTACTTACAGAGTACTTACTCTGTACTTACTCTGTACTTACTACTTACATAGTAAGTAGTAGTCAGTGAGTACTCTGTTCTCCTGCTCTTAAGTCTCTTAGATACAGAGTACTTACTCTGTATTTACAGAGTAAGTACTCCAAGTACAGAGTAAGAACGGGAGAACAGTGTAAACTTCATAATCCAGCCCGCCCCTGTTGTTACTCTGTATTTACAGAGTAATTACTCTGTAAGTACTTAATCTGTAAGTACTCTGTTCTCCCGTTCTTACTCTGTAAGTATGTTTTATATGTATATATTTTATATGTACTGATTCATACAAGGATGTTACACCGTAAGTTCCGGGAAATTACATGGTAATGACGGGGAGTTACAGTCTGTACATGTTGATTGTACATGACTCATACATGTTGATTGTACATGACTCGTACGACCACTGGTACATTTTGTTCGTACCTAAGAGAAAATTGTAAATATGAGAAAATTGGTGAATACGGCAAGTTCTCTTAAATCGCTCGTACGAGTGATTTAAGAATTACAATTACAATTTCACATTTGGCTTTTATCCAAAGCGACTTACACATGAGATTTTCATACAACACAAGCAAGGTTTAAGAACAAATATGTTCGTATGAGTGGTTCCTACATGAGGTCCATTGTTTTATCACTCACATTGGGTCGAAAATAGAAAAGAAGCTGAATACATGACCTGAATTTGCCGTGTGATGCCCTTGGCTACGCTGTGGGAAAAACAGAACATTCAATCAGGTGTGTCCAACCTTTTTTTTTTTTTTCAACAATATGTTTATTGAGTTTTCAACATTTTAAAAGTAAAAAAAAACAAAAACATTATGTATGCATACCTAGGTGTGTCCAAACTTTTGACTGCGTAGTGTAAGTATGTTAGTTTTCAAAAGCAAGGCAACACTAAACGGCCAAATTTGAGCATGAAGTCAGACAGGTCATTCTCTCCTAACAGAGAGATCAGGGATCACAGACCAATGTTTATAAAAAAACAAATGGCTTGTTCACTCCAATACAGTGTGTAATCATCTGAACCTGTGATTAAACCAGCTGTTTTAGGGGCAACTTAACAGTTTTATTCATTTTCTATAATTTATACTTATATTGGATTGCTTTATTGATTGATTAGTTAAGTGTCATACACACAAGTTGCCCAGCCCACATGGAATTACATAACACCGTAGTTACATCATAAAAAAGAAAAAGATTCAGCAAACTCAGATATCACACAAACAAAATCTCCTGCCTTTTTTCCTATGCTTTAAAAATGAAGAGAGGTGGAGAGATGTGGAAACTTTCTAAAACATAGTTGAAATTTTTCATAATCATCCAGCCAAAAGAAATTGATAAAGACAGAAGTCAACATTTCTTAGATCAACTTATACATAATGTGCAGTTTTGTTACAAATTTGTTTTTATATGATTTGTTTTCTCTGCCCACTCTCATCCAAACCTGCTCGTAACACCCCCCCTAGTCCATGGCTCACCGGTGTCATCAGAGAGCAACGGGCGGGGCTCAGAGCAGCTGAGAGAAAATGGCGCAAATCCGGAGATCCCACTGACCTCAGTGACTATCAGACTCTCCTATCTGCATTCTCCTCCCATCTAAAAAGTGCCAAGACCACTTATTATCAGGAGAAAATCAACAGCGCCAAAGATGCTCGGAAATTATTTTCAGCTTTTAACTCACTCTTCAACCTTTACTGATAAGGTTTCTACCATCAGTAATCAGTTCTCTGAGCCTGACCAACTCAGTATGCTGCCACCTGCTAACAGGACCTCACTCCTCTCATTTTCCCATCTCACCGAGGAGCAAGTCTCCAAACTTCTGCTTGACTCTCGTCCCACTACCTGTCGGTTGGACCCCATACCCTCCAACCTCCTGCAGGCCATTTCGCCCACACCTATCCCTGCAGTCACACACATCATCAACTCCCTGCTTACAACGGGTGTGTTCCCCACTGCTTTTAAGCAAGCCCGGGTTACCCCGCTGCTAAAGAAACCTACACTCAACCCATCTCAGGTTGAAAATTACAGGCCGGTTTCACTCCTCACCTTCCTTTCCAAGACACTTGAGCGTACAGTCTTTAATCATACTCTGAATTCCTTTCTGAGTACAACCTGTATGATCCTAACTAGTCTGGCTTCAAACGCAGAAACTCAACAGAGACTGCGCTCTTGTCTGTAGTGGAAACACTGCGATCAGCTAGAGCTGCCGGTCAGTCCTCTGTTCTAATGTTGCTTGACCTATTGGCTGCCTTTGACACGGTTAACCACCAAATCCTCCTCTCCACACTCGCTGAGTTTGGCTTCTCAGGATCTGCTCTCCGCTGGTTTGAGTCCTACCTCTCAGGGAGATCCTTTAGAGTGTCTTGGAGAGGGGAAGTGTCTAAACCGCACTGCTTGTCCACAGGGGTACCGTACCTCAAGGGTCAGGGCTTGGACCCCTTTTCTTTTCAATATACACCACCTCACTTGGTGCAGTCATCCGCTCACATGGCTTCTCATACCATTCATATGCTGACGACACCCAGCTCTTCCTGTCGTTCCCGCCAGACGACCCCACAGTCTCGGCACGGATATCGGCATGCCTCGCCGATATCTCGGCTTGGATGAAGGAACGCCACCCCCCTTTGCCCCTGTCTGAGCATGCAGCACAACTCCTAGTACAGGCTCTTATAATATCATGCCTTGACTACTGCAACTCCTTACTGGCAGGGCTCCCAGCATGTTCGCTCAAACCTCTGCAGATGATCCAGAATGCGGCGGCGCGTCTGGTCTTCAACCAGCCCAAAAGACCACATGTCACTCCGCTGTTCATCTCCCTCCACTGGCTCCCAGTTGCTGCCCGCATCAAGTTCAAGTCCTTGATGCTTGCCTACAAAACAATAACCAAATGGCTCCCACCTACCTGAACTCCCTCATTCAGGTCTATGCTCCCTCCTGCTCACTACGCTCTGCCAAGGAGCAGCGCCTGGTGCTGCCACCACAACAAGGCCCTAAGTCTCTAGCCAGACTCTTCTCTTCTGAGGTTCCTCGGTGGTGGAACGAGTTACCAAACTCCATTCGATCCGCAGAGTCCCTCTCAATCTTTAAGAAAAGGCTAAAGACCCAGCTCTTTAGTGAACACCTTCTCACCTGATGGACTGTGTAACCAAAAAAAAAGCAAAACTCTTTATCTGCCTCTATGCACTCTATGCACTGCCTCGTAGCACCTATGTCCTGTTGGACCAGGACACTTAGCTTTATGGCTGTCATGGGACCGGCTGTTCCATTGCCTGCCTCACCTCCTGACCTGCCTGCCTCTCCTACTCCTCTCTGATCTCTTTGTCTGTGTGTCTTGTCTATGTGTTGTGTTTCTAGGTCCCGTTGAGAGCTTCAGTTAGTCCAGTCCAGCTCCTCCCTGCACCAGCTGGCCGTAATTCACAATTAGCAACTTATACATACCAGTCACTTTCCCTTCAGTCCCTGCCAGATTGTCTTTTGTGTTCAGCCTAGCTTTCCTGCGTTTTTATGTTCCTGTTAGTGTTAGGGTGTTTTCACATATAGTCCTCTTTAAACGAACCAAACTCAGTCCTCTTAAAGTGGACCAAAAAGTGGACCAACAGAAAAGGGACTCAGTTCTTTTTGCGTTCACATTGTCAGTTCATTTGAAAGAGGACTCAGTTCTCTTTCTGGTTCACTTCAGCTCTGATGGGGCCTCAGTCCTCTTTCTGTTCACACTATAGTAGTTCCTCTGGAGCTCAGATCTTTACTGCTATGTAGCCTATGTATTTACTGTTATGTATTATTATTAGCCTACTGTTATTACTTATTTGCTATTCATTTATTACTTTTACCATCCTCCATTATCACAAAACCTTTGACATAATCAATTGTACTTCATGCCAATAAAAGTAGTTTAATTACATTGAGAGAGAGGGAGAGAGAGGGCGAGAGAGAGAGAGAGAGAGAGAGAGAGAGGGAGGGAGGGAGGGAGGGAGGGAGAGGATTCTCCGCTTTTTCTCATTTGATCGTATGTGGTAAACTACTTTTGACGTAGTTTTTTTTTTTTTTTTTACTTTCACGCGGCACTGCAGTGCGGTCCTAATGAAGCCCCTCGCTTTCATATGAACTGAAAATTGGAGGAAAACCTTCGCGTTTCTGTGCGTTGTAGACAGGTGCCGTTTAATGTGTTCTTCGTTCCGTATCTGGAGAAGTGCAGTAGTTCCATCCTCGGACCAAACTGCTCCTCGTCCACTAGTCTTGCTAGCGTTACCATGGTTGCCATGGTTACGTATATTTGTTTTTTCGAGCCTAGAGGGCTAAAATACAATGGCAAAGGGCGAAGCGAACCTGGAGCGCTTTGTGTTCACAATGCACAGGGTAAGCGAACCGCAACGCAGACTTGAAGCAAACCGTACTCAGACCACTTCCCGAGGAGGTCTGAGTACGGTTCATTTCAGAGGGGTCTGAGTTCTTTTGGAGTGTTCACATATGCGCAAAAAATGCTGACTAATCGCTCTCAGTTCGTTTGGAGGGCTGAAACGGACCAAGTGTGAAAACACCCCTAATCGGTTATCTGAACTCTGCTTTGTCTGACTCTGCCTTGCCTGATCCCTGCCTGGTTTAGTTGCCTTTTTGTATTTTGCTTACTATCAGTAAAGTACTTTTTTCATAATTTTTCTGCATCTGTGTGTCTGCATCTGGGTCCTAGTCTCTACCCATCACAATGGCACTTACTCTCGTTGTTCTCTCCTGACTAGAACCTTGCTTGTGTAAGTCGCTTTGGATAAAAGTGTCTGCCAAATGGGAAATTGTAAATTGTTTTCAACTTGTTTCAACCTTCCAAAAATTTACAAACTAATATACTGAACAAAAATATAAACGCGACACTTTTGTTTTTGCTCCCATTTTTCATGAGCTGAAATAAAAGATCTAAGACTTTTTCTATGCACACAAAAGGCTTATTTCTCTCAAATTTTGTACACAAATTTGTTTAAATCCGTGTTAGTGAGCACTTCTCCTTTGTCAAGATAATCCATCCACCTGACCGGTGTGGCATAAGATGCTGATTAAACAGCATGATTATTGCACAGGTGTGCCTTGGGCTGCTCACAATAAAAGGCCACTCTAAAATGTGCAGTTTACTGCAGTATCCTTACACATTAAAACATTCAGGTGTAAAACAACAGTAGGCTTTAGCAGTTAGTGTTTAAGACAAAAACAGCAAGTGTAGTGAATAAAAATGCCCTTTTGTCATGGTCTGTTTCAATATTTGACATAAATAGTTATTTGTGAACACCATAGTTGGTTCTTATATTTGAGAAGGAGGGAGTTACACGTGTGGAGCATGTGAAGTATTAACTGATGGAGAATGACGGCAGGTTTGGTGTGGAGTGTCACTCCTTCTCTCGGCAGACACCGCTCCCTTCTCTCACTGATAACACACAGTCAGAACGATGGACTCAAGGCTGCTCACCTGTGCTGTAACGCTTCTGACCTTAATGGTGAAGGGTAAGTCCTAATATTACAAATCCTCTTCTACAAGAGTTAGTTTGCTGCGGAAGGGCAACTTGGTGTCTGTACTGAGTCCCTATGGAAATAGTGTGATTTGTTTTGCATTTACAAAGACTATAGTGAAGTCTGAATTTGTACAGAGTGAGTTTTCTGTTTCAAAGTATCAGTCTATTGATTGTGAATTGAAATAATTCATCAACATTATTCAAATAAATATGGTTATGTGAATTGGGATTCCTTCTTTGGACATATGAACCAACTACATGAGATAAGGCACAGCTGGGAAAGAGAGCAGAGGCATCCTACTTCCTTGTAATGGACAGTACACATTAATCTTTAACATTTTTCTACTAAACTAAACTCTACCCAACAACATTCCATGACTGCGTAAAACAAAGCAATCCAACCCTGTTAATGACCAAATGTTTGGGATGTAAGAGAGATTGCAGGGTCAGAAGTTTTACACACATAGAGCAACATCCAGCTGGTTTTCTTTTCCTAAACCACATGATTTATATATATTTGTTTAAAAAAGCAAACACACCGGTCGTAACTTTCCTGCTGGTCGTGACCAGTGGGTTCAGGCTGGACACACCTTAAAGACAGATTTCTATATCACTATGCTGTAAACAAGGCATCTAGGCTGGTTTGTAAATAACATCAGTTATTGCATCTCCTCAGGTACTGAAGCACAGTTGGATGGTGAGTTCTGTTTTATTCATTTATTCATTCATTCATTCATTCATTCATTCATTCATTCATTCATTCATTCATTTCCCGTTGGCCAAGATAACCATGATATTGTGCTGTATTGGGTGCTGTTTAATTTTCTGTCTAATTTTCCAATGTATGGAAAGGAAGGGTGTGTTTACTTTGATTTCTAAGGTATAAGAGATAATATTTGTCACTAACATAGAAGGTAAAGTCAAACTGAAAGAAAGGTGTCAACATAAATGCATTTTTTTTCCCCAGGGGATTAATAAAGTGCCAATAAAGTGGTGATAAGATAGGTGCGCTTATCTTATCTCCATTCATACAGAGAGGAGGGCAAAAGTCAGTCATGTAAACCAGGATTCTTTATTGCCATTACCAGTGCACTGGAAATCTTACATGCTTCCTCTCACAGTATCAAACAAAATATACAATATCACACTAAACACAGTCAGTTACAGTATACACAATCAACACATACGATACGCTAAATAATATTCACACTAGACATAATACTCAATATAGCAGCAAACGGCAATTGGCGGGGTCCAAGCACCTGATGACCTCTGGGGTAAATGTGTGATGTGGACACCAAATTTTGCACATTACCACAGACGCCTTCACATGTTACGCCCCTGAAAGAGGGGAGGAAGATTACTGACACACGATGCCTCTTCCTCAAGACCAAATGTGTATTTTATATGGCATTAGTCAGAGTCATACAGTAGCCTAGATGCACCAACAACTCAATTACAGTAATAACTCTTTCACATTACCTTATAAACTAAACAGACATTATTCTTTTCTGGTGAATATATAATGTATAATTATCAATAGGAAAATTCTCTCTTAAAACAAAAATAGGCTACATATAGTCAAAATGATAATCCAACAAAACAAATGCAATGCAATGCCACTTTAACTGAATCACATTTGCACTTATAGTTTAACCAACGATTTAAGCCAACCTTCCATCCAATAAACTTGGCTTTTAAATTAACTTATTCAATTTATCTCGATGAATGAATTGCATGTAGATCATGTTTTTATTACCAATTACCCATGAATTATGATGCATCCTACAACTTATCTAACTGGCAAAACATGAAATCTGCCAAACACAGATATGTGCAAAATGGCGACTCCCTCTCTACACCGACAACGGGCCAAGCACACTGTCTGCGCCTTCTAAGTTAGCTTAGCATGCAACACGGAGTAAGCTAGCTGTCGACAGAGTCCTTTTCCCTTCGTTTAGCGTAAATTCAAAACTCTTTCTAGTTTCACAACATAAAATATACGTTGAAACACTATGTTACAGTAAACACATTCTGAAAGTTTTACCTGAAAGAGGTGAAGAATAGTTAAAAGAAATATAGCCGCAAGCGGCGATTGCGGGTCCTAGCACAATTTGATAAGACAGGCCGATAGATAAAACATTACAGAAGGTAGAAAAAACTGACATGTTGTGAAGATCGAACATGCAGTCTAACACCGGCTTTTGTGTTGGCCTGTGACTTCTGTCAAGTTAATCTTTTCATTGCAACCACATTGCTGGAGTTGTTCGCAACGGCCAAACTTTCTATTACTTGTCCTTGATGACTGATGACTTTGGAAAGGACAAGTCTGGATCTGATCCCACAACCTTCCACATGAAAGGCCAATGCTTTACTTACTGAGCCAAACGCCTGTTATAGGCTTAGTAAGGAGAAACTAACTAATGGGAGAAGTAGTGTGATACTGCAGCCTATGATTGACAGACTGACAGTGCTAATCACTTTATAAAACATTGTAGTGCTCTCCATTAACAAATAAAACAATAGTAAGTCACATGGGCCAGAAAACTGCTGCTGCACTGCTCTCTATGGGTTGAAAGGTCTGGCCACACCCCAATCAGTGATGACATTCAGGTATTTTGCCATTGACAGATGATGTCAAACACCTGCTTTGAGTTTTCTGCACTGTGTGATTTAGTGTTGCTGTACTTTTTATGAAACTTCAAAATGGTCACAGTCCATCAGGGACTTGAACTCACAACTTTATGGTGCAAAGACCTGAGCTTTACCACTCTGCCAACTTCCACTTTGATTTGTGCCACTGTGGGGAAACAAAACAAAGGGACAAGTGATAGGTCACAGGTGCAAGTTCAACCCATATTGAAAGCCTCAGAAAGAATATTATAACTGTACTAGCGCGCCACATTAATCAATTTACACATGGCTTTACAGACATCATCTTGACAGTCCAGACATCATTTGTATTTAGTTTGATGAAGATTGATCAAACGATTTTTTAAAAATGTTTTATTTTTATTTAACCTTTATTTAACCTGGCGACCTGGCAAAAGGCAAAGCCTCTTGAACATATCACATTGTCAATTTATCATTTATCACATTTCCATCTACTGTGCACTCAGTTTTCAAGATATCATTATAATTCTTGGGCTATTTACTAATTAAGGTATGGTAATTTAAAAAATCACATTATTTTCCTGTAACATACGGTTTAGGACAACAGTGTGGGATCACAGTCAGTTTGCTATAAACAGAGGGGGGCGATTTCAGAATCGGAGGTACCAGTGTACGAAAGATTTATCTCACTTCACCCGACATGTCCTGAAAATTTCAGCTCTCTATGACATACGGCTGATTTTTAATGAATTTTTGAAGTTGTGACTTTAATACCAATGAAGATTTGGTTATTATGCAATAAGCCACGCCCACTTTCATCAATAATGACCAAATTTCATGGATCGACTTGGACATCATCTTAGAACATGTGTAAAAATTTTCATAAAAATCTATGCTGTCAATTATGAGATATTAACTTTTTGCATTTGTAGCACCCACTAGTGGTAGAGCTTAAAATGCCTTTGGGGGGGTGTTCACGCAACACTTCCCAACATGTGTTTCAAAGTTTGGCTTAATTAGATGAATGGCTAATGAGTTATGGCCAATTTAGTGTTATGGCGTGTTTCGTTAAGTTTATTGGTCAATAAAAGCCAAACCATTAGACCTATCAATAACCTTTATACAACTTTGAAAGAGGACAGGCCCTAGATTCTCCACACCAAGTTTCTTGGTAATCTAGGCATCTAGGAACACAAGAATTTTCAGTCTACGACACGGTTCAGAAGTTATTGGTCAAAACGTAAAGTTGCTTGTTATAGCGCCACAATCTGGCCAATGTGCGTGGGCCTTGTCTGAGTAGTGGTGGGCCACAGGAGCTCACCTGCCAAATATGGTTGCTGTAGGATTTACGGTTTCTGAGCTGCAGATACTTTTAGCAGAGAAAAAGAAAGAAAGAGAAAGAAATAAAGAAAGAAAGAAAGAAGCACGCAGAATAATTCCAGCAAATACAATAGGGTTCCAGTATGTGCTTGGACCCCCAATTACTGACACATGATGCTGCACGCACCTCAGGAGCAACTCTGCAAGGCCAATTAAATCAATCACACATTTCTTTGATTAGACATGACTAGTAGGTAACAGAATGGATTCTGAACAGTGATTCTCAACCTTTTTCATATCAAGGACCCCTAATTTAGTCCACATTACGGCCACGGACCCCCACTTGATGAGATTTTGTCTCTCGGACCCAAACCTGAGAATATTTTTATTGTTTGATATGATTTTATCCAGGAATTTATAACTATCTGTATTGTAGGTAGAGAGATAACAGTGAAACTATGATCAATACAATTATTCTTCTATATTCTCTAATTGTGTTAACATGTAAATGAAATAATGCTGAAGTTGAACAATTCATCAATTTGCTGGGGACCCCCAGGAACTCCCTCAAGGACCACTGGTGGTCCCCGGACCCCGCGTTGAGAACCACTGGATTACTGAACCTGAATACAATATTAATATAAAACACCATTATGATCTACTAAAGTAAAATAACCAAACCCGTACTTGAGAAAAATAAAATAGCAGCTCATCAAAATTCAAATATACATCTTTCATATATTCATTACACATACATTTACAAAATTTGGTAAAAGTAGCACAATGCGTTCATGAGTTATGACAATTTTTGTAAAGTAGACCTCACCCACAACATTTGAAGTTTGGAAGCCAATTATATCAAAACGGTAAGGAATATCAAAAATCTTCTGATAACCTTTAATCATGGGCGTCCAGAGATGATGCACACCAAACTGGAGATGATTGCCTCAACGGTCCGCTGCGTCAGTGTTGTCAGGAATCCTACTTGGTTGGCTTTCCACCAGTCCGGTGGATTCGTATCAAGTGGTTGAGGCATCTCTTACAAGTAGCCCTCCACTTCAGTTTCATGGTCATTTGCACGGTTGGACGAACCAGTTGCGATGACACAATTCAAAAAGTCGTTTAAGTTGTTAAGGTTAATTGACGTGATGCATAACAAACAATAAATCGATCATTGATTTTTCATGAACATCCCTACAAGGCAACCATTAACTGATGAAAGCAGAGTGTGACAGCAAGGAAGGATTAACCAGAGTGACAGAAGGGATCAGCAATGGCAGATTTACTTGATTTACATGGGGAAGAACTTAAACAAAGTCTTGCACAGTCTTCTATGTTCTGTCACAGGCTTTTTATCCCGATCTGTTTCCATCTAGTGTGCGGCACCGCTCCACTCAACACTAAGATCGTAGGAGGCCAAGATGCCGCTGCAGGGGCTTGGCCCTGGCAGGCCAGCCTGCACAGGCTTGGGAGACACTTCTGTGGAGGATCCCTCATCAACGACCAGTGGGTTCTGACTGCTGCTCATTGCTTCGAAAGGTGAGATTTGATCTTACTGCACGGCTGAACAATACCTACTGTACGTCCATACCACAGCACTCCTTAAAGTCATAATCCGTGACATTTTCCATTAATAAATGTCAATTTTGCTACTCACACTGATTGCTCTAACACAGTGATTCAACCTATATCCATTTCATGAAAGCTTTTCTATTGTCTGTTCTAAACAGCCGGTGTCTGGTAGCTCTTTCCTGGGAAAAATTCTCTGCCGTACAGGAAGTGATGCGTTTTACATTTCCGGTTTGTTTGGAATAGACAGAAGAAGAACAGGGTAGTTTTGTTTTGTTTTTTTTCAAAAAATTCAAAATATCTAAAAAAAAATCTCATCGCTTTCCAGGCGGACCTTGGGGGACCTTATGGCACATTTATGGCACATTTGTGCACATTTGTGCCATAAGGACTCCCAAGTACGTAAGTAAGAGTACGTAAGTAAGTTTACACAAAACTTGTGTACCAAGTTTTGTGATGTATCTGGATGATCTGTACAACGCCAGTCAATCAGACAATAAATCTAGCGTTACAGATGTATCTGGCGTTACAGATGTATCTGGATGATCTGTACAACGGTAATTACAGATGTATCTGATCATCTGTAACGGCCGTTATAGATATATCTGGACGATAAACATCCGCATTGTGCAGAGAATGATAGACATATTCAACTGCCAACCTACACATCGCTAAAACACTGGTAAACATCACTTAAAACAGGTAGTTAACGTTGTAGCTGTTATAGCTGGGTAGTTGGCTACATATTACCATAAAAGTAGCAAAAGTTACACCATTGACACTGGATATAAACCCACCATCTTCGTACTGCAGCTCATCTGCAATCTTTCTCCATATTGTCTTTGTAATCATTGTCTTTGTAGTTTTGTCTCTTTTATCAAAAAGAGCAGCGTTCTGAGAGACAAAGTTTATAACTCGATCCAAGTATACCCAGCTGCAGCCCGCGGAACGGGGCGGGGCTACAGATCAAACCTGTAATCCCGCCCATTGATGATTTCATTTGTTTAGCACACCTGTAATCCCGCCCATTGATTATTTCATTGGTTTAGAGGTTGAAACAGGGTGGGACTACAGATCACCTGCAATCTAAACTGAGAATCCACTATGGTTGGAAATGAGGGTAGTGGTTTGTTTACTTAGCGGTAGTTATTCAGTTTCCTACATATATTTGCAAACACCCTGTTGCATGTAAGAAAAGTCAATAACACCAGCAATTAAAATAAAATGTTTTTATGGTGAAATATATTTAATACCTTTTCGATTTTTTTCAAATGACAAAGACAGTGAAAGAGAGAGAGAGAGAATGAGAGAGAGAGAGAGAGAGAACATTACTTTTCACTCACTACAGTACTCACTATT
Source organism: Centroberyx affinis (assembly GCF_046629955.1). NCBI lineage: Eukaryota > Metazoa > Chordata > Actinopteri > Beryciformes > Berycidae > Centroberyx > Centroberyx affinis. The sequence goes on along the minus strand of NW_027283160.1, from coordinate 38,123 downwards.
CAAATCATCACAATGCACAACCGACAAGCATAATTAACATCAAGGCTATCATTACTGGCTCACTAATTGCTAATGTTAGCTACAGATCGCTAGCTGGTAACGTTAGCTAAAGATCGCTAACCGTTAGCTACAGATCGCTAGCTGGTAACGTTAGCTACAGATCGAACCTGTAATCCTGCCCATTGATGATTTCATTGGTTTAGCGGTCAACCTGTAGCCCCGCCCCAATCTGTAGCCCCGCCCCGTTCTCCAGGCTGCAGCTGGGTGCTTCTCACATGATCCACCATTTTGAATGGTGCGAGTGTGACGCAATCAACAAACTTCATTCTGATTGGTAAGATGTATTCACGTCGCAGGTGAAAAGTCGTAAAAATCGACCTTGGTAAGTACCGCAGTTTCCCTCAGCAAAACTTTGCCGTTGATATGCACAGTTGCATTGACTGGATATAGGTACGAAAAATATTATTGACGTGTGAATAAATCACTCTTGGTGTGTAAAGGCCTTAAGAGTTGGCCTCTCGCCTATGGGCTAAATGCCACATTCAGTCCCACACAGTGAGCCCCACTCTCCACCAATTTACCCGCCAATTTACAGACATCTACGTCTTCTGGCAGAAGACGTTTACCATTAACTGCTGCCCAGACCCTTTTGTTAATGGTAGGTAACATTATTACCTTGTGGTATTGAAGTGACATTAGTGGAATAGGTCATTTAACCGATAACTGTGTCGTGGTCGCTGAGCATTGCTCTCACACACCGACTCCCACTCTCCGCCGTTAATTTACATACATCCACATCTTCTGCTGCCCTACAAATCTTAGCAGTAGGTAACGTTATTACCTGTGGTATTGTAACGTTAGTGGAATTCGATAATTTAACCAACGACCATGTTGTACTAGCTGCAGGTCGCATTAACAGATAAACATCTGATATGTCTGATATGTAAAGATTGTAGATATCAGATGTGTCATGAATGAAATTTAAGATGGACACACCAGGGGCATTCTGCAGTCAGATGCGATCAGTGGTTTGTTAACAGTCACTGCACTTCCTTGATTGTACCCAATTTTAACTGCTTGAGACGTGACTTGTCTTGTACTTTGATGACTTGAAAAGGTTTGTAAAGTCTTGACAAAAAGTCTTGTGTTTGTGTAAATGACTTGAAAGTGATGAGATTTGTCCCACCAAATGACTGAATTTAAATTCTGAAACTCATTGAAACTGATTATAGAAATCAAACTCATGATGCTCTTTTTATCCTATTAAAACCATATTGCATTGAAAAGTCCTAGATATTTGGTTTTCTTTAAGATATTAAATTGATACTGGGCTCTTGATTTGTTCTGACTTGACCTGGTGTTCTACATTTGGACTTGAGATTTGACATTAATGACATGGACTTGACATGGTGATCTACATTTAGACTTGAGACTGACTTGGGACTCAAGCAAAGTTGACTTGGTCACACCTCTGATTGTTCTACATTTAATAATAATAATAATAATAATAATACATTTTATTTGTAGAGCGCTTTTCAGGGTACTCAAAGACACTTTACATAAGTTAAAAACAACACAATAAAAACATATAACACACAAGATTAATTACACATTAATTATTGATTTACATCAATATTGTCTTGTCTTCCTCTCAGCACCAGCACATCTAGGCTGATCGTCTACCTCGGACGCGACACCCAGCAAAGCATCAATGTGAACGAGGTTTCCAGAACGGTGTCCCAGATCATCAGACACCCGGACTACGACGACTCAACCAGCAACAACGACATGGCCTTGCTGCAGCTGTCCTCCCCGGTCAACTTCACAGACTACATCAGACCGGCCTGCCTGGCTGCGGACGGCAGCTCCTTCGATGCCGGGGCGATCAGCTGGGTCACTGGCTGGGGAACTATCAACAGTGGAGGTGAGACAGCTGGATTCATTTGAAGTGATTGGTATAAAAAACAAAAGAATGGTATCATGTTAGTTGTAGTGTGTTGTGATGGATTACAAGCAGATTATAAAACCAGTAGTAGCATAGATAAACTTTTCTTAATTTAAAGGATAAGTTCTGTGATTTTGGACCTATACATAATTTGTCTGTTACATACCTGTAGTACTTGGACCCAACAACAATATTGGCTCCAGAGTCAGCTGTCAGTTGAAACGGCGAGCTCTGTTGCCTCTCAGAATATCTCCAAAAAAGCAGTTTGTAGAGTCGGACCTGGGCTTTCAAGGAGTCTTAGCCCTGACTGTGGGACATCAACCCATGTCTACCTTTAACTCTGTAAAGATGTACAGATCTCCTCTCTTCTTCTTCTTCTTCTTCTTCTTCAGTTCCCCTCCCTTCACCTCAGAGGCTGCAGCAGGTGGATGTTCCCATCGTGTCCAACAGCCAGTGCAACTCCAACTATGGTGGAGGGATCACAGGCAACATGATCTGTGCCGGTCTGTCAGAGGGAGGAAAAGACTCCTGTCAGGTGAGCACAACGTTTTTAATAAACTCAACAGCTGGTAATGCACATATCCACATCTGCATATTCTGTAAATATGTCATCTAGATCTGTTAATTCAGTATATTTGATAGTTTACAGTTTGTAGATTATAGTGAATAGGTTTTGTACAACATCTCTACACCCCTGGACACTTTCTGTACATATGTATGGCCTTATAGACCAAGAGAAATGACAAAACTTTTAAAGTAACAATTGGTGACATTTTCATATAAATAAATGATTTTCAAACCTTTATTTAAACTCAAATAACCATTGAGGTTGCCCTCATTTACAATGATGTCGAGTTACAAACAAGTTCAAAGTTTTAAATAAATAGGACAAGACATAGATGAGAATAAAGAAAATCAATTAAAACAGTTACACATTGAGGCAGGGAGGTTTGTGATCATGGTTTTAAATTGTCCATAGGTTAGTAGAGTATTGATTTTTAGTGTGTGTTGAAGATCATTCCAAGAATTTGGAGCACTAAAATAAAAGGCTGATTGTCCAGATTTAGACGATGATGCCATTTTATAAAGGTTTTCCACTCTCCATTCTAAATAGCCGGTCTCTGGTAGCTCTTTCCTGGGAAAAATCCTCTGCTGCAAGAAGAACTGGGTAGTTAGCATGAGCAGCGATAGCCACCATGGCTGAACAGACAGAGAAAGGAGCGCCACCTACAGAGACTCAAATTTTGTAGAAGATTTCCCACCAGTGTCCAAACCGACACCAGAGTTTATTTTAGGCAAACAGGTCGTGTCTGTTAGTGGAGATGAGACGCTCTGCTCTGTTGCTGCCCTCTGTCATGATTCCAGATGATACACGCGTATTTTTACATCATGCCTAGTGCAGCTTTAAACTAGTGTATTTAAAATATGACCTTTAAGTCCTGTATAATTAATTATGGGCTGACTGGAATAAACCAGTCAGGCCTAATTATCCCTTTCTAGATCATGGATTAGGGTTAGAGTTTCGCTGGTCATCAAGGGAGGAAGTAACTAATTACATTTACTCACATTACCGTTATTGAGTAGCTTTTGTGTATACTTGTACTTTTGTAAGGATTTTTTAAAATCAGTAACTTTACTTTTACTTAAGTGAGTTTTTACTGGATCGATGTAAACTGTCACACTGTGGATCCATTCACAGTGAGAAGAGGAATCTGGTTTTACTTTGTGTATTTTATTTTGTAATTTCTAATTTTTCCAATTAAAAGAATCCAATTTGAACTCTGTCCTCTCTCCTGGTAGAATCACATGGAAAAGATCACAGATCACAACGTTGTCTTTTCTAAAAAGCAACTCAGTTACTTTTACTATGAGTTCATTTTAAATCAGACACTTTTACTTCAGTAGATTTTTACACCAGTACTTTTACTTGTAGTAAAATACCCCTGTAAAATATCAGCAAAGTAACAGCACTTCTCCATTCTTGTACCACTGCTGGTGATTTAACTGACATAATATGCTCCTCCTGTCCAGGGGGATTCAGGCGGGCCGATGGTGAACGAACAGGACTCCCGCTGGATCCAGTCTGGAGTGGTGAGTTTTGGTCAGGGTTGTGCCCTGCCTGATATCCCAGGAGTCTACGCCAGAGTGTCCCAGTACCAGACCTGGATCAAAAGCCACATCACCACCAACGAGCCGGGCTTCGTCTTCGTCACCCTCAGCGGCTCCGGCAGCATCTCTGGAACTGCTTCTCTCTCCATTTTGCTCCTGGTGTCCGTTTTGCCTGTGCTCTTCTCTCTGTAAATCCTCTCGTAAGAAAGTGGCAGGTCAGGGACGCTTTTCTGGGAATTTAAAGCTGAAGAGAATGCCAGAAGATAGCAGACAATAAGGTTATAGTGATATACCAGTTTGAAATATAAGAAATTAGAAATTGGATATTGGCCTGTCAGTGACGTCCACATCTGACATGATGCAATTTGTTTGATTACATATTGATTGTAGAATTGATCAATACTACACTGGCTGTCTACGGGAAGCCCTTAACCTGAATTGATTTTATTGAGAGTGTCTTGATCAGATTCCAGTGTGTTATGATTATGATTATCCTGGGTTTCAGTGTCCCATGGTCTGAGGGCCGTTTCAGAGGTTTTCCACCTTGATAAGAATAAAATTTGTATGTTGGATGTTTTTGAATGAAAGAATCAGCATATGTTATGTACAACTCATATTATGTGTAACTAACTAATAAACGATTATGGTTTCAAATTGTCTCAAATTAACAAAAAAAAAAATAGATTGTTTTATAGTAACACAATACCCAGAATATACTAATTTTAATGCCTGTGATAAAGTGGATAGATGGGATCATTTGTCACTTTTACATATTATTATTATTATTATGATTGTTCATATTCATCCATAAGTCAATTTCATTAGTACATCTCTGCATGTTTTAAGTTCCATTACGTGTTAAGATGACCGGTAATTCCACTCAATAATAATGCTGTCATGCTGACCCCCGGTCTGTTTGTATTTAGCATTATATTTTGTTGAGATTTCCATCTTCCATATTTTCAGGTTAACACATTAATGACAGACAGACATTGTTGCTATTTCAGTTACCTTTATTGCTGTTTTGGTTACAGAATATTCAGAATTGTATAGTAAAGTTTTTTTGTTTCGTCCTCGATGACGTCAGCGATGATGTCATGGGCTATTCCATGTGGGAGGGGGGTTCTTATTTTGTTAATTTGTGTATTGTGTTTATGCTAAGGGTGACAGAGAGTATTTATGTATTTTGTGATGCATTCAGGTACGGTAGGAAAATGGGATACACATGCACATACTGTTATTTTGATTTTGTATTGGCATGAGTTGAGTTATCCTCTGTTCTTTAAAGGATAAGGCTAATCAACAATGCGTTTGCTCTACTCCCGTTACTTTCTGACTTCCCACGTACCGTTTTTAGCCGTCAACCCGGAAGTCATTGGCTCCAACTGTAAGCTAAAAACCTTGAAATACATCTCACAAAGACATAGTTTACATTTTAAAAATCACTAACTGTTACCATGAAAAGTCAGGCTGTTGTAGTTATTACCAAATCAAATTCAAATTCTTCACTATGCCGGGGACTATTTTCTGTGCTACGGAACTACTTTCCTGAGATCAACAAAGTGTTTACAGCCAGCTTGTTAAGTTCTTTGAGGAAAAAGTCATCCGGCCCGGTGCATCGCAATGATGAAATATGCTGCAGAGCAGCAGCATGGCTCTGTGACGTGTTTTTAATCGTTTTTTTAATACAATGGAGTTCTATGGCTGCTGGGACATGGCTGCATTGGGCACCAGCTACATGGACGAGACTTGTATTGGCAAAACAAATTCATTGCTGATTTTGTTATTTTCATAGGATTAGTTGACGGTAAGAAATGCATTAAAAAACACCAGCCTTATCCTTTAAGTCATCAGTTTTTATGCCTCCGCGACAGCTGTGGCCGGAGGCATTATGTCTTCGGGTTGTCCGTCCGTCTGTCCGTCTGTCCCATTCTCATGAACGCGATATCTCAGGAACGCCATGAGGGAATTTCTTCAAATTTGGCACAAATGTTCACTTGGACTCAAGGATGAACTGATTAGAATTTGGTGGTCAAAGGTCAAAGGTCAAGGTCACTGTGACCTCACGTCCGTCCCATTCTCATGAACGCGATATCTCAGGAACGCCTGGAGGGAATTTCATTACATCTGGCACAAACGTCCACTTGGACTCAAGGATGAACTGATGAGAATTTGGTGGTCAAAGGTCAAGGTCACTGTGACCTCACAAAATACTTTTTTGGCCATAACTCAAGAATTCATATGCTAATTATGACAAAATTTCACACAAATGTCTAATAGGATAAAATGATGAAGTGATGACATTTTATATCCAAAAGTTCAAAAGTCAACTTCACTGTGACATCATAATGTTTTGCTTACCACTGTAGCTGAGAAAACGATCTTGGGTCATTCTACAAAATCGGTGGAAGTGCTGTCACTTACTTTTGCAGACACCAAAATCCTTTAAGTTGACCTAATAATCACATGAATTATATATGTTCAATAAATAAAGACCTTGCAATGATAAAACAAAGTTTATAAAACAAAGTTTAATGGCAGAGGCATACAACCGCGAGGCAGTTATTTCTAGTTTTATTTTTATTTTCATTTTTCTTGTGTTGCACTTGTCCTGGTTGCACTGTAAATAAATGTCCACCTGCGGGACCTTCAGCTTGCCTTCTGCGTCAGCCTCCTACTCCACTAAAGCCCCTCAGGCTACAGCTATCTTACAATGCCCTACAGACATTATGCGTAACTATAAACCAGAAAAAAACAAACTAGAACTGTTAGGTTAGAAGAAAATAAAGCAGAATTTAAGACTTTGTATTGTTAACCATTGTTTTTAAAATACATTTGAACAATACCAAATAAGCGGACTGAAGTCGAAGTATGCTAAATTAATTTAGGAGGGCATGGACAGATAGAGAGTCAAGCTGGAGGGAGAGTAGCCAGTAAAGTTGCTGTGGAGGGTTACACAATGATCTTAAAGGTACTCTATGTAGCATTTTTAAACATCAATATGTAATTGTCAAATTAAGTGTGATACCTTGGTATAATTACTGTAAACAAATGAGACCATGGTGGAGGCAATTGGTCATCTCTATCTCACACCGGTGGTATTGTTAGTGCTAGTGTTTCTCCAAATTAAGACTACATTTCCCATATTCCCTCTTACTTCCTGTCCCCCTCCCTGGTGTGGCTCCACATGCATTCTGGAAGAACAGAGGGTGCATCCCAAGTCTCTTAAATTGCATCCACGTTTCCCTCACTTGCGTCTTTTCCTTGCGTCTTAGTCCCTCCCACCGAGGATGCATGGAGAGACGCAAGGAAACCATGTGAGGAGAGAGGAAACAAGGGGTGCATCCCAAGTCTCTTATTTGATATTTCCTCGCTCCTCGATCCTCGCTTGAACTGTAAGTCGTTCTGGTCCGTCATTTTGAAGGTCGTCCCAAAGCTCTTATTTCTGCTCCGAGGAGCGAGGAGCGAGGAGGGAGGAGGGATCTCTGAGGAGCTATGAGCGAGGAGACACGAGAGCAGCCTTCCCAGAAGACTTTCAGCTGAACGCCACAACGTCAATTCTCCGCCCCTATATCTGGCAAATTTGAACGAGATGGCGGAGAAACAGTACGAGTGTAAATGCCCGTTATTTTATGCTTTTTGATATATAATGTTAATGCAAGAACATGGGGAACCTAAATTAGGTTTATTTAATCCACAACCCGTTTTGTCATGCAGAAACGGACGTCGCTTCACATGACGCTTCAGAGGAAAGGACGTCTCATTTCTCTAAAAACATATTTCCTTGTTTCCTCTCTCCTCGCATGGTTTCCTTGCGTCTCTCCATGCATCCTCGGTGGGAGGGACTAAGACGCAAGGAAAAGACACAAGTGAGGGAAACGTGGATGCAATTTAAGAGACTTGGGATGCACCCAAGGAAATATGTTTTTAGAGAAATGAGACATCCTTTCCTCTGAAGCGTCATGTGAAGCGTCCCTCCAAATCCACCAGGTGAAGAAACAATGTAAAATGCACTAGAGGCTGCTAATCTTCTAGAAAATGGTCTTGTTTGTTTATGGTAATTATACTGATCTTTCCAAATTAAAGTGATGATTTATTGATTTTAAAATATTACATGTAGCACCTTTAAAAGGGCTTGTGGACAGGAAGCAGAAGAAATGTGCTTTGTGTGAGACAAACCGTAATAAACAATAAAAAAAAGAAACAAAGAGCAAGTTGGGAGGCATTGGATGCAGCTGGTTGCATCTTAAGAGTTTTGGTCTGCAGATCTTTTTCAAAACACAAGATACAGCAACAAGATCACAGTGAATCTAAACTTCACTGATTATCAACATAAATTCAGAGGCCATTTCATGATTTACTTTATGTTGTCTGTGTGTTGCTGAAACATCAGATGAGGAGGGACTTCTTCTTCTGGACGACTGTGGGAGAGAAAATCACATCAGACCCTGAAACCTGGGAATTAAATTTTTCCGTTCTTGTTGGCAAAGTGTTTGGTGTACTTTCACTTTTTTGAGTATTTTTTTAATGTCAATAATTTAACTTTTTTAATCTGACTTTACTTTGTGCACTTTTCCAAATTTTCCAATTAAAAGAATCTAGCTTGTTCTAGTAGAGTGCATTGTAAATGAGCTACTTTTTACTTTTATTTCAGTAGATTTTTACTCTGGTAATTTTACTTCTACTTAAGTAAAACATCAGCAAAGTAACAGAACTTCTACTGGAGCAGGACATTCCTGTACTCTTTCCACTGCTGCACCTTGTCGAACCCCAAACTTTCCATCCACTGAGCAGGACTTATTTCAATAACATGTCAACTTTTTAAATGTCATATATATAACAGGAACCTACTGTATATAACATGACATTTATTGAAATGTGTGCCGAATTCGTCAGTGGACTCTAATGATTCGATAAAGGTCTTAAGCAATGTCTTACAAAGTGCATATGTTTTCAAAAGCAAGGCAACACTAAGCAGTCAAATTTGAAGTCAGACAGGTTGTTCTCTCCTAATAGAGAGGGACACTCCAGGGATCACAGACCAGTGTTTATCAAAAAACAAATAGCTTGTTAGCTCCAATACAGTGTGTAAGCATCTGAACCTGGGATTAAACCAGCTGTGTAGGGGCAACTTAAGAGTTCTATTCATTTTTTGTGATTTATACTTATATTTGATTGATTGTTAATTTATTAAAGTGTCACACACACCAGGTGCCCAGCCCACATGGACTTACATAACACTACCAAGTTACATGGGTGAACAAACATCATAAAAAAGAAAAAGATTCAGCAAACTCAGATATCACACAAACAACATCATTTACATATGGAAACTACCCGTTCGAGTTTTTCATAACCATCGAGCCAAAAGGAATTCATAAGGGCAGAAGTCAACACATTTCTTAGATCAACTTATATAAAATATACAGTTTTGTTACAATTTTTTTTTTTATGTGATTGGCTGTCATGGAGGATTTGTTTTCAATCTGTTTCAACCGTCCAACAATTTACAAACTAATAGATTAGATTACTGCAGTATCCTTACACATTAAAACATTCAGGTGTAAAACAACAGTAGGCTTTAGCAGTTACTGTTTAAGACAAAAACAGCAAGTGTAGTGAATAAAAATGCCTTTTTTGTCTTGGTCTGTTTCAATACTTAACATGTTGAAAGCTGGCAGACTTGTGACCACCACAGTTGGTTCTTATGTTTGTAACAGAGGGAGTTAGACATGTGGAGCATGTGAAGAATTGACAGTGATGGAGAATGACATCATCAGATGGAGCAATGCATCTGACAGGAAAACAGGTTTGGTGTGGAGTGTCACTCCTTCTCTCGGCAGATACCGCTCCCTTCTCTCACTGATAACACACAGTCAGAACAATTAACAAGATGGACTCAAGGCTGCTCGCCTGTGCTGTAACGCTTCTGGCCTTAATGGTGAAGGGTAAGTCCTAATATTACAAATCCTCTTCTACAAGAGTTAGTTTGCTGCGGAAAGGCAACTTGGTGTCTGTACTGAGTCACTATGGAAATAGTGTGATTTGTTTTGTGTTTACAAAGACTATAGTGAAGTCTGAATTTGGCACAGAATAGAGTGAGTTGCCTGTTTCAATGTATCTGTCTATTAATTGTGAATTGTGACAATTCATCAACATTACTCATGTAAGTAGTAAGTGGTTATATGAATTAGGGTTTTTTTCTCTGGACATATGAACAAACTACGTGAGATACGGCACAGCTGAAAAAAATAGCATAGTCCTTGAGTTGAATAAAGACTATTTTAAAACTAGACAAACAATAAAAGCTCACTTCTATAGACTGTTGAGTGTCACATTTGTCCATCCATGTTTGGTTATGATATAAAACAAACACAGGTTATTGATCTGAATAGCCTTTTGTGCTGCCAAAGGTGAGTAAGAGACAAGAAATGACAAGATTAATTCCTTTTCCGATGCTATGCGTCAGCACCCATATCCAAGCAAACATTTCCACCGCCGATGAACACGAAATTCCAGAAGTTCCAGTTTGTTCCTTTCAGAGTGTTGATGCTTGCTGAAACTCAAACAGCCTAATCTGTCAACTTGAGGCACGTACCTGAGCTAAAAATTGACTTTTATAGGCCTTTAATTTTAGTGTCAGTAGGATTGAATGTCTCCTTTTGGCGTTACATTACACAGAATAAATCTTTGTTGTAAATTTCTACCTCTACCCAACAACATCCCATGACCCATCGCTTACAGCAAAGCAATCCAACCCTGTTAATGACCACATGTTTGGGATGTAAGGGAGATCGCAGGGTCACAAGTTTCACACACATAAAGAAGAATAAAGAGGAACATAAAGAGTACATCCAGCTGGCTTTCTTTTCCTAAACCACATTCTATGTTTGGTTAAAAATGCAAATGTGCCTGTCATAACTTTCCTGCTGGCTGTGACCAGTGGGTTCAGGCTGGACACACCTTTTTTTTTCCTGTCTTTTTTTTTATACTTTCTTTTTTTATTATTTTAACAGGGTTACAAACAGAAGTCAGTAACATGTGAAAAAACAGGTTGCCAGGAAGGCCGGACACACCTTTAAGACAGATTTCTATATCACTGTACTGCAAACAAGGCAAGCAGGCTGATCTGTAAATAATCAATTGTTATCTCCCCAGGTGGCGAAGCACAGTTGGATGGTGAGTTCTGTTGTTATTCATTCATTCATTCATTCATTCATTCATCGTCCTTTGGACAAATTAACCATGATGTTGTGCTGCATTGGGTGCTGTCTAATTTTCCAATGTATGGAAAAATGTTGCAAACATAAAGGAAGGGTGTGGTTTGCTTTGATTTCAAAGGTATAAGAGACAATATTTGTCACCAATACACAAGGTAAAGTCCAACTGAAGGAAAGGCATCAGCATGAATGTGTTTTTTTTCTGGCATGTGTATCTCCATTCATCCAGAGACACGGGCAAATGTCAGTCATGCAAACCATGCTATGCTTAAACAATGGTGAATGCAGGGTGGACAGGCAGGTTCAAAAGCTGTCAGATAAAGACAAAAGGGGTGTGAGGAAATGCTAGGCAAACATTAACAAGCAGGTGTGACAGATCAACAATGACAGATTTACTTGATTTGCATGAGGAAGAATTTAAAAAACAAGAAGTCTCGCAGAGTATTATGTGATCTGTCATGGACTGTGTGTCCCGATCTGTTTCCATCTAGTGTGCGGCACCGCTCCGCTCAACACTAAAATCGTAGGAGGCGAAGACGCCCCAGCAGGGACGTGGCCCTGGCAGGCCAGCCTGCACAGGTTTGGGTCACATTTCTGTGGAGGAACGCTCATCAACAACCAGTGGGTTCTGACTGCTGCTCACTGCTTCGAAAGGTGAGATTTGATCAGATGGCGCGGCTGAACGATACCCATGTCCGTACCACAGCGCCTGGGGCCCCGCAGTGGGGGCGAACAGGGCCCCAAAACTGTCTGAACTAAAATGCATTCTGTGGTCGTCAAGTGTGTATTTATAAATATTTTATACTTTTATTTTACACTGCTCTAGTTTTGAAATGGGGTAAGTTGAAATCAAAACTGCAAACAAAACTTTCTCAAAAATATAAAACAGCAACTGTTGTGTCACCTGAGACAAAGTCAAGCAGGAGTAAAATTTGAGGAAGTTCCTGTCCAGACTAAAACAAAACTTTTGACCAGGAGACTGCTGGTGAAAGTTTGGTTCAGACAGTTGATTAGCGTTATCAGGGTGGCAGCACCCAAAACCTATAATTTCAGTTCAAGATGTGTCCGATAATTGATCAGTAAATGAATGTGTGGACGTGTGTTTGAGTTGTGGAAGGATCGACATCGATAATAATGTTGGTGTGGGGACAAGAGGAAAGTGGAGGGGGGCCCAGAGTCCTCACCTGTCCCAACCACATTTTCCATTAATAAATGTCCGTCTTCCTACTCTCTATCACTGATTGATTTAACACAACAGTGATTCAACCTACATCCAGTTCATGAAAGCTTTTCCATTGTCTGTTCCAAACAGCTGGTGTCTGGTAGCTCTTTCCTGCCGCACAGGAAATGATGCATTTTATATTTCCGATTTGTTTGGAATTAACAGAAGAAGAAGAACTGGGTAGTTAGCATGAGCAGTGATAGCCACCATGGCTGAACAGACAAAGAAAAGAGAAACTCAAACTGCAGCAACAGAAAATCCAAGCTCCGCCCACACCGTTTGATTGACAGGTGATCTGTCTGGGAAGGGCCGGGCAGAAACACCACAGTGAGGCTGAGGGACAAAGATGGAGACTAAATAAAAGAAACGAGAATGCCACAGATTACCACTATAAACTTATTGATATTTGATCCATGACTTGAAAAGGTTTCTAAAGTCTTGACTTAACCAGATTGAATTTAAATTCTGTTTTCTGAATTTGTATGGAATGATTGAATTTATTGAAGTTGAAACTGATTACAGAAATCAAACTCCTGCTTTTACCAAGTTTTTATCCTATTAAAACCATATCGGGACTTGACTTGAGACTTGTGCCTCAAGACTTGAGACTGACTTGGGACTCGAGCAAAGCTGACTTGGTCACACCTGTGATTGTTCTACGTTCACATCGATATTGTCTTGTCTTCCTCTCAGCACCAGCACATCTGGGCTGATCGTCTACCTCGGACGCGACACCCAGCAAAGCATCAATGTGAACGAGGTTTCCAGAACGGTGTCCCAGATCATCAGACACCCGGACTACGACGACTCAACCAGCAACAACGACATGGCCTTGCTGCAGCTGTCCTCCCCGGTCGACTTCACAGACTACATCAGACCGGCCTGCCTGGCTGCGGACGGCAGCTCCTTCGATGCCGGGACGACCAGCTGGGTCACTGGCTGGGGAACTATCAACAGTGGAGGTGAGACAGCTGGATTCATTTGAAGTGATTGGTATAAAAAACAAAACAGTGGTAACAGGTTGTAGTGTGCTGTGATGCATTGCAAGCAGATTATAAAAACAGTAGTAGCATAGATAAACTTTTCTTAATTTAAAGGATAAGTTCAGCGATTTTGGACCTGTACATAATTTGTCTGTTACATACCTGTAGTACTTGGACCCACCGACAATATTGGCTCCAGAGTCAGCTTTTTTGACAAAGCCTGTGTGGACTCATTGTTAGCAGCATTGTTAGCTGTTAACTGACAGCTGACCCTGGAGCCAATATTCCCTGCAGGTCCAAGTAGGACAGGATTTGCCACTGGAAGCTACTTGCTGCTGTCTTGCACCTTTCAGATCCTTTTATAACTCAAAATGTAGATCTATTTTGCTGTCATGTTTACCAAAAATTAAAGCATAAAAACATCCATGTACAGTTTCGAAATATACATTCAAAATACAAACTAATCACTGAGCTCCCACAGAGTCAGTACTCGCATCATGAACTTTGTGTATATGATCTCCGTGCAAAACACCTTGCTGATGCCTATTTTGTTGGTTTGACCATAGAAATGATTAAATGAACCTAAGTTTAAAATAAACTGGCACTGTAGTCAGGATGCGACTCATTCCTGACTCTGACCCATGTCTACCTTTAACTCTGTAAAGATTTACACATCTCTCTCTTCTTCTTCTTCTTCTTCAGTTCCCCTCCCTTCACCTCAGAGGCTGCAGGAGGTGGATGTTCCCATCGTGTCCAACAGCCAGTGCAACTCCAACTATGGTGGAGGGATCACAGAAAACATGATCTGTGCCGGTCTGTCAGAGGGAGGCAAAGACTCCTGTCAGGTGAGCACAACGTTTTTAATAAACTCAACAGCTGGTAATGCACATATCCACATCTGCATATTCTGTAAACAGTGGTGGAATGTAACTAAGTGCATCTACTCAAGTACTGTACTTAAGTACAATTTAGAGGTACTTGTACTTTACTTGAGTATTTCCATTTCATGCTACTTTATACTTCTACTCCACTACATTTCAGAGGGAAATATTCTACTTTTTACTCCACTACATTTATTTGACAGCTTTAGTTACTAGTTACTTTGCAGATTTAGATTATTAATACAAATTATAAATCAACTAATAAATTATGATATATTTTTATAGGTTAAGCTACCCAGCAGTATATAAAGTAATTAAAATTAGCTCCACCTTTACCAGCTGCAACATTAAAGTGATTAACACATTAATGCATCAATAATTATAGTCCAATAACATGATATATATGATTCTGAAATGGGCCATTCTGCATAATGACTACTTTTACTTTTGCTACTTTAAGTACATTTTGATGCTAATACTTTTGTATTTTGACTTAAGTAACATTTTGAATGCAGGAATTTTACTTGTAACAAAGTATTTTTACACTGTGGTATTGCTACTTTTACTTAAGTCAAAGATCTGAATACTTCTTCCACCCCTGTCTGTAAATATGTGTCTGTATCTGTAAATTCTGTATATTTGATCGTTTGTAGTTTATAGTGAAAAGGTTTTGTGCAACACGTCTGCACCCCTGTACATATTTATGGCCTTGTGGACCAAGAGACATGATGAAACTTCAGTAGATTTTTATACCAATACTTCTACCTCAGTAAAACATCAACATAGTAAAAGTACTTCTACTGGAGCAGGACATCCTGGTACTTACTTTAACTGACATAATTTGTGCGTCGTGTCCAGGGGGATTCAGGCGGGCCGATGGTGAGCAAACAGGACTCCATCTGGATCCAGTCTGGAGTGGTGAGTTTTGGTCGGGGTTGTGCCCAGGCTGATTTCCCAGGAGTCTACGCCAGAGTGTCCCGGTACCAGACCTGGATCACCAGCCAGGTCGGCAGCAGCAACCAGCCGGGCTTCGTCGCCTTCAGGGGCTCCAGCGGCGGCGGCGGTGGCGGCGGCGGCACCTCCTCCTCCATCGGAACCAATTCTCTCTTCTCCCTCTCCATCTCCCTCCTGGTGTTCATTCTACCCGTGCTCTTCTCCCTGTGTATCCTATCGTAAGAAAGTGGCAGGTTTCCTTTTTAGCAGTTTGGTGATTTCTGTGAATTTTTGGGGTTTCTGGGAATTTAAAGCTGAAGAGAACACTAGCAAAGAACAAGGTAAGACAGGTATAGGCTACCAGTACCAACATATGGGCCTTTTATTAAAAATTGGATATTGGCCTGTCAGTGTCAAACACATCTGACATGATGCAGTTTGTTTGATTATATAGTTATTGTAGAATTGATCAATACTATGCTGGCTGTCTATGGGAAGCCCTTAACCTGAATTGATTCTAATGAGACATTTTGATCAGATTCCAGTATGTAATGATTATGATTACCATTTTCCTGGGTTTCAGTGTCCCATGGTCTGAAGGCTGTTTCAGAGGTTTTTCACCCTGATAAGATACAATTTTTTTTTTTTTTTTACTCTGCATGTTTTTGGGCTGAAAATGGTCAGATGTAAAGATATTGATTATGAATGCAAATATCCGTTTTAACCTGAGCTTTTAACCTGAAATGACTTAAAGGATAACGCAGGTGTTTTTAAATGCATTTCTTACCGTCAACAAATCCTATGAAAATAACAAAATCAACAATGCGTTTGCTCTACTCCCGTTACTTTCCGACTTCCCACGTTCCCTTTTTAGCCTTCAACTCGGAAGTTATTGGCAATTGTAAGCTAAAGTTTCAATTTTAAAAATCGCTACCTGCTACCATGAAAAGTCAGGCTATTGTAGTTATTACCAAATCAAATTCAAATGGGAACAAATTCTTCATTATGCCGGGGACTATTTTCGGTGCTATGGAATTACTTTCCTGAGATGGAAAACGTGTTTATGGTCGGCTTATTAAGTTGTTTGAGGAAACAGTCGGCCGGCCCGGTGCATCGCGATGATGAAATATGCTGCAGAACAGCAGCATGGCTCTGTGACGGGTTTTTAATAGTTTTTTAATAGAATGGAGTTCTATGGCTCCTTACTGGCAGGGCTCCCAGC
Organism: Centroberyx affinis; assembly: GCF_046629955.1. NCBI lineage: Eukaryota > Metazoa > Chordata > Actinopteri > Beryciformes > Berycidae > Centroberyx > Centroberyx affinis. Next base: position 21,608 of record NW_027283160.1, on the reverse strand, counting down.
ATGTACGTTCAAACCTCTGCAGATGATCCAGAATGAGGCGGCGCGTCTGGTCTTCAACCAGCCCAAAAGAGCACATGTCACTCCGCTGTTCATCTCCCTCCACTGGCTCCCAGCTGCTGCCAGCATCAAGTTCAAGTCCTTGATGCTCGCCTACAAAGCAGCAACCAAACGGCTCCGACCTACCTAAACTCCCTCATTCAGGTCTACGCTCCCTCCCACCCACTACGCTCTGCCGAGGAGCGGCGCCTGGTGCTGCCACCACAGCAAGGCCCTAAGTCTCTAGCCAGACTCTTCTCTTCTGAGGTTCCCCGGTGGTGGAACGAGTTACCAAACTCCATTCGATCCGCAGAGTCCCTCTCAATACTTAAGAAAAGGCTAAAGACCCAGCTCTTTAGCGATTACCTTCTCACCTAATGGCCCGGGTAACCAAAAAAATAAAAAATAAAAAATTAATTGTATGTAATTGTATGGCTGCTGGGACATTGCTGCATTGAGCACCGGCTACATGGACGAGACTTGTTGGCAAAACAAAATCATTGCTGATTTTGTTCTTTTCATAGGATTTGTTGCATTAAAAAACACCAGCCTTATCCTTTAAGAATTGAAATGACTTTTTTATTTCTGGTCAGGTTTGAAACTATTGTGCATATGGGTGCGTTCTAGTAAGTCATAAACTTAAAGCTGTGATGCAGCAGTGGGGAAACGTTCCACACAGAGGAAAGATGAAGAGTATCTTTGTATGTGAAGATGGTGAATGATATCAGCTCACTGTTACCTCCTTAAACTGCTCTTATTTTATTGCACTAACTGCAACTGTATTATTTAACTGCAACTGTGATTTATTTGTTTCAGCAGAGCATGTCTAGAAGAATTAGAATATATTATGTACAAATCATATTACATATAACTAAGTAATAAATGGTTAGGGTTAGGGTTTGGTATGTTTTCAAATTGTCTCAAATCAACTTGAATAATAGATTTTATAGTAACACAATACCCAGAATATACTAATTATACTAACAATACCCTAAAGACATTATGCTTGACTATAAACCTGAAAAAGAAAATAAAGCAGACTTGAAGGCTTTGTATTGTGTTAACCATTATATTTGAATTATATGTGAACAATACCAAATAAACTGGATGTAAATTTGACCTTTCACTGAAGTTGAAGTATGCTAAGTTAATTTATTTTAATTTCTCAGCATTGGAAGTTGTTATCTTATTACGTATATGTATAATTGCTGGCAATTTGTTTGTTTTATGTCTCAGAGAGTTTTTGCTGTCCGAAATGATCAATAACAACACTTTTGGAGTCATGGACTGGTCTTCTTGGGATTCATTTCAACAAAGTTATTTAAGCAATAGATAATCTGTTGTATAAATGTATATATTATGTTTACAGATGATTGGAACAAATGTACAATCCCATACACCGCTTTGATTAAAGTAACCTTTCCTAATGCAAAACCAAATGCAGAACGTGTCCTTTATAGTAGTTGCAGTAGGGGAGAGCGGGGTGAGATGAGCCCGTGGGTAAGTTGAGCGATCCCCTGGGTCCTGGCAACGGTAAGCTCTATGTGTCATGTGACCAGGCATTTAGGAAGAGACTTCCATTGCAACATGGCTGTGATGGAACCAGCAACATAGGACAAGTAGTACGTTTTTTGCAAAAAAGTACATTTTTTACATTCATTGTTTAATGGCTGTTGTCTCAATACCAATTTAGCTACATTCAAAATATACAATAAATGTTGGTCTATTACCAATAGTGTTCTAAATTAACACGTTAGTTTTTCAATTTATGTATTAGTTACTTTCTCAAAGTTACATTTTGCTACTTTTATTTTTCTTACTAATGGTTAAATGTTTAGTTAGTGCAAAAAAAATGATGTTGATGATGTTATTAAAAGCAGACTATAGGCTGGCAGTGCGATGGAGGCTTGTAGGTTACGACTTGCTTTCAGAATGAACACAATAAACTGCAGAACTTGGAAATATTCACATTACTTTGAACTGATCAAAGAAAAGGGTAAGAACATTGTTGTTAACTGTAAGTTCAGCTTTCACTGTCACACCTAAGATTTGAATTGAAAGCTTGTGAGCGCAGTCTGCCGTTTATTTTGAGACCAGAGACCAGTTAACACTTCTGTGATCTGACTATTTACTGTGGAACCAGGTGACTGAAAGCCACCTTGATATTTTCTTTAGACAACAGTAGTTTGTTACTTAAGGCTGTGTCCCAAACATGATGATTAGTAATGATTTCTGTACAATAATAGTGATGACATCAGCAGGAGACATATTTTTTGAAGGCATACATGTGCATTTAGTTTGGAGCAATGTCAATTAAAAAAAAAATGGCTTCAAATCTTTTAATTTAAGACTTTTCAAGTAATGTTACTTGTGTTGTCAAGTAATGTCACATTTAACTCAGATTATTTTGCAAAAAAACATGGAAGAACATTTTACTACTGCTCTAGTTCACTATTAATGTTATGAGAAAAACTAAAATAATAAAGATGTTTTAAAGTGACAACATTGTCTTCAATCTCATTTGACATAGAAATAGTTTATTTGTATTTTATCCAGATTCCAACGTTAATAATTCAGTGGCTCAGTTTGCCACACTTGCTAGGATCAACTCACCTCCACCCTGGGGCAAATTGAGTCACAGGACCACTTTTTTTTTTTTTTTAAGAAGTTATATTTTCATTCTTCTTTCATTTAGCTGCATTCTTACCAATTATTTTGAAAGTCAACATCCTGAAATATGGGTGGAAGCATTTGTTTTAGTTATGTCTCATTTTTCCTTGCCAAGATAACATTTTCAGTAAAAACTGGCTCATCTTACCCCGCTCTCCCCTGTATGCATCTTCTTGATAAAAGCATTTTTCTTTTAATCAATGATTTCTTCATTTATTTTATTCATAACCTAAATTTTTGCATCCTTCATTCTTCCTTTATTGCTTTGCCTGTTTCTGTACTTAAAAAAAAAAAAAAAGTAATTTATGTTTATGTACCAATGATTAGTGTAATCAGGGCCAAAAATACAACCAAAGACTACAATTCAAATGCATATGAATAGAAAGTATTGTTTTAATGAATATGTCAAAGTATAGGTCTACTACCATACTTGATGCATGTACAAAGGTACAAACACACCTATAAACGTTTTCAACCCTTTTATAGGCCTGTTTGTACCTTTAACAGGCATCAAGTGGGCCTATGAAAGAAACTTTTTAATTAATAATTTCAAAGTATAAAGAAGGCTAGACTTTACTATATTTTGTTCATACATCAAACTGTTAATGAAATCATTTTACCAATGTTGTAGCTTGGCCCAAAGTCAGCCTATACAGCACTTGTGGTGACAGTTATGAATTACAATTACACTTGTTACTGTAATTGAGTAGCTTTTTTGTGTACTTGTACTTTTTTTTTGTATTTTTTTGAAATACTTTGACTAATGCATTACACATCACAACATTTTAAATTGCATCTGTTACAGACTGCAAATGTTGGAGGCTCTCCATCAGCATTGCATCTGCATCAGAAACTGGACAATTTATGAGTGAGGAGTGAGGGAAAGTCAGTTGGAGAGTAAAAAGGGATGATCTGTACAGAAACCACTGTAAACATGTCTGCTAAATTGTTGTTAATTCACCCTTTACTTTGTTTATGCACTTAATTTTGTAAAGTTGTTTTTTTAACTACAGTAATTTAGTTTGAACTCTGTCCTTTCTGCATTACATGGGAAAGATCTCAATGTGTGTTCTCTTAAGTAACTCAGTCACTTTAGTGTACATTTTACATTTTCTTAAGTGGTTTTGACACCAGTAATTTTACTACTTCTCAGTGAGACAGGTACGGGCTATATTCTATGTTCAATTGTTATTTCCCCATGGTATGTGAACGCAGCACGATAAGCAGGCAGGTTAATGTGGTCGTTTCTGATTGGTCCTTTTACAGGAAGAAGACGGCACTTGATGCTGTATGGGGAAGCATTCAAGGAGCTTTGCATTTCATTGGAATTAACTACATTTTTCTCCTGAATTAAATTATAATTAAATTGGCGGTTATACGATTTTGAATGGAATATAAAGCTTTATTACATATATTCATACAGTTTCTTTCGTTATGGCTCGCTGTACAGAAGGCAGAGGTGTTGGTAGATGACGGAGGCGGCTGGTGAGTCTCAATCTGTCTGAACTGAGCATCTTGACAGCTGTAACTTTTCATCTGAACTAAACAGAGATATGTTTGTAAGCTAGCAACCATTAGCATATGTTTGGGATCTCCATTTTGCCGGTTCTGCTGTGCATTTTAGCAGGGGTTCCCTAGCTCCGATACCTGCTGCTCTCTTGTATGAGGATAACACCAAACTCCGTTTAAAACTCTGGCAATGTAATGTCTCTGTGACTACTAGCAAAATTACACATCACATAGAATATAAGTTATGATCAATTACGAACAAATAGAAAGCTATCTTCAATACGGCATGCATCCAATATAGAAAGCAGCACTTATTTCAACAACTTCTAAAATTTTAGAACTGGTTTTCCTGTTATTCGCTGTCTTTTCCCACCAAAATATACCGCGATGGGCGCTATAGAGCCCCAGTGTGGAGCAATTACAAAATTGAAATTTTATTATAACGAAGTGCTGCTTGCTGGATTATATGTCCGCCGAATTGAAGAGTGGCTCCTAGATATGTAGAAAAAGCTCTTAGTTCATGTTTTACGAGGTATATACCTGAACGTCTCTCCCAGCGAGAGAAGGGTAAAGTATTGTGGCGAGGTTTCTTAAACTTTTTAACATCGAAGACCACCCAAATAGATAATTCCAATTTGGTAAGATTTTACACTAAGTTTTTGTTGTTAGATATAATACAGAATTAAATATCTGTCTATATCAACCATGTGCCATCGAGAGCCATGTGTATGCAGGTTTTTGTTCCACCCAAACACTACAGCAACTGAGTTCACTGTTTAGTTCCTCCTCTCTGGCTGAAGCTGTGTTAATGATTAAAATCAGCTGGTGTAGTGTTTGGTTGAATGAAAACCTGCAGACACACATGGGTCTCATGGCACATGGATGGACACCAGTGCTGTAGGTGGTGAGGTAACCTACTGTAACTGCAGTCAGGACAGGGAAACTTAACAAAATAGTCATCTTTATACATTCTGTCATTGTGGTAAAGTCAAGGGAGTGAGATAATAGGGAAATGAATAATTCCTCATTTTGCTGTGGAACCCATAGTGGTCCCAGGACCACCGTTTGGGAACCACTGCATTGTAGCATAACCACTAGCTGTGAGAAATTTGGCATCCACTGACAGTCACTGTATGGTTTACAGTACATCCAGTGCTGTAGGCTCAGTGGAGGCTCTCAACCATGCAGCACAATTAAAATGGTATTAATAACTACACTAACACTTAAATGACTGTTGTCATAAATAGAATATCTCATAACATCAGGCACCCTAAGGCTAATACATGTCCTTAACAGTCCAGTCACCAGTCACTGGCTTTTGGCTCCACACACCTCGGATGTGAAATTCTATTTTCAGTTCTATCTAATTAACAGAAACACTGCAGCCCCTTTTGCACGTGGCCCCTTGATGGCCCCCGTGGGGTGTGAAAAATATTTGGACAAATTAAGATTATATTCATTAGTCACATGTACTCAAATATTGTGAATTCATCCATAAATCAATAAATAACACCAGAATTGTGATATTTTGTCAGGTTTTCACTCTAGCTTTTTCAAATTTCAATATATCTCCTATGAGTATTCAGCTGCGACTGTTGCTGCACTTGCTTGGCTCTAAAATACTCTTAATGTGAAAGAATAAACAAAAACAATAAAGAATGAAATAATTCAAATGAAATTATAAAAAAATACAAACAAATAAAAACAGCTAAAATAATTAAAAATGGAGAATACCATCCTCATTAATAAGTGCATGGAGCCAAAGCAGCAAAGGATATTCAGGTTCAATGCACTTGCTTTGTTTGCGTTGTGATCACATCATGATGAGATGGGAAATAAAAAAGGCTACGAAAGGCAGCAAAATGTGAGCTAATGTTTTGTTCTTATGTGAATATCTACATCTTATGTTCAGGTCATCGAACTCAGACTACAGGTTGCATGATGAAGGTCCGTGCAACATAGATGTCTTGGATGCCGCCTCGCTCTCACACCGACAGTTCATCGAACAGTAAGTATGTCCAATAAGTTGAAGAGTTTATTCTCCAGGAGGAGGTACAGTAGTAAGATGATACTGTCACTGACAAGGGTGGAAGTAACTAATTACATTTACTCACGTTACTGTAATTCAGTAGTTTTCAGTTTCAGTTTGTTTTTTTGTGTACTTGTACTTTTTTGAGTGTTTTTAATTAATAAAACTAATTTTACTTTTACTTAAGTATGTTTTTACTTAAGTATTGTACTTTGCTGCATTTTAAATCCCATCCATTACAGAACAGAGTTTGTGTCGCCATAAGCAACAGAAACTGGATCAGTGTAAATTGGCAAAAAAGTGAAGCCATTCACAGTGAGAAGAGGAATCTGACTTTACTTTGTTTGTGCACTTTGTTTTGTAATTTACACGTTTTAAAATTTAAAAGAATCCAGTTTGAACTCTGTCCTCTCTCCTGGTAGAATCACATGGAAAAGATCACAGCTAACAACGTTCTCTTTTCTAAAGAGAAACTCAGGAACTGAGGACATTTTAAATGAGCTGCTTTTTGCTTTTACTTAAATCGATTTTTACACCAGTACTTTTACTTCTACTTAAGTAAAATATCAGCAAAGTGGCAGTACTTCTCCTTGAGTATAGTACTCTTTCTACCACTGATAACTTATTTGTGAATTATATGTGGCTGTATGTGGTTTTATAAGCTGCTAATTTCTCACATTTCTGTTGCCTATAATTGTTAACTTTTTAAAGCTGCATTAGCCAGCTTTGCACTGCTTTGCGGCCCCAAGTGGTGGCGGAAGATAACGATCTTTGAATTTTTGAAAGGCTGAAGGACTTGATTACCCAAAAATCGTGCAACATGAAGTCATCAAAGTGCAGACTCCTCGGACCCGATTGTCTTCTTCTCAGTGCATCGTTTCTCCTCATCGTTTCTCCTTTCTCTGGACGGAGTGTTTACTCGCTGCTGATTAGCAGAGAGTTTTGCATTTTGCCTTTTTAAGATTCATTTTGCTCCAGTGACCAACACCAGAAATTAATTTGGACACACATGGTGAATCGACGGCATCTCAATCAGTGGGAATGGGAAGCTGTTCTCTGTTGCAGATTCAGGCTGATAATCATCGGTGTATTTTTACATAAAAATCTTGCCTGGTGCAGCTTTAAACTACCATTTGAAGATCTGCTGCCCTTTCCTCAGTGTGTGGTTATCTTTGTGGCTATAGATCCACATCAAGGTTGGCTGAACACTGCTGATAAAATGTTTTTTTTTTTTTTTTTTTTTTTATCCCCAGATATGCGTACACAAGACCGGTCATTCTCAGAGGTCTAACTGATAACACGGTATGTATTTGAATTTCAAAAGCGAGGACGCCGGTAAATCCCACTGCATGGTGTGTGACGGAAACCTGTTACCATAAGAGAGTTTACACTGGAAGTCTAATTTGGATAAATTTCCTGTGTAATGGCTTTGTCCTTGTTCTGTATTAAAGGAAAAATCCAGCCTCCGACTCTCTGACACCGTTGGATGTCAATTTGTGATGTCCAATGTACTCCAGAAGTTATTTTGTGATTAGGTGTTGTAATAATATCGATATCTGAAATAATAATGCTGTAATAAAGTGTACCCACTTTCTGGGAATATCAGAATCTTATATAATCTGAGGGAATAAGAAAAACACTACACACAAAATGGACCCAGAAATGCAATGTAGCCTTTTTTTTTTTTTTTTACAGTGTTAAAGGGGATTTTTCCTTTAAGACGTCCAACATGCACACAGTACAGGGTCGTAAACAAACTGCTTCACTTTATAAACCGCACGCTGTCTTTGTTCTAGAAATTCAGGTTGCTGTGCTCCAAGTCGAGCTTACTTGAAGAATACGGCAGCCGGAAAGTGAGGCTCAGCACAGCGAACACTTTCTCTTACAGGAAAGGTACGCAGGTCCACTTCTCGCCCACATGGATTTCTGATTTCTCTCTCCACAAGCCCTTAATTAACTGATCAATTTGTTGCAGTGGATGTCCCTTTCCAAGAGTATGTGGACTTATTACTGAGGCCGCAGTCTGTGGACTCTCTAGGCAGCGGTGAGTAAAGCCTTCTTCTGCCTTGGGAGGGTTTGGGAATCAAGTTTTCATCGGAGTTCAGTCGTCTGTTATGGGAACAAAGGAGAGAAAGAATAGCGAGAGATTCACCACTTTTCTACTGCTGGTTCAGGGAAATCCTTTATATCTACTGGAGGTTTGACCGAGTAAAGTCTGCTCGAGTCCCAAGTCAGTCTCAAGCCTTGAGGCACAAGTCTCAAATCTAAATGCAGATTACCAAATCAAGTCATTAATGTCAAGTCTCAAGTCTAAATGTAGAACAGCAAGTCAAGTCAGAACAAATCAAGAGTCCAGTATCAATTTAATATCTTAAAGAAAACTAAATATCTAGGACTTTTCAATGCAATATGGTTTTAATAGGATAAAAACTTGGTAAGAGCATCATGAGTTTGATTTCTACAATCAGTTTCAACTTCAATAAATTCAATCATTCCATACAAATTCAGAAAACAGAATTTAAATTCAGTCGTCTGCTGGAACAAATCTCATCACTTTCAGTCCGAGTCATTTACACAAACACAAGATCTCAAGTCAAGACTTTAGAAACCATTTCAAGTCTTCAAAGTCTCAAGTCTTCTCTTCAAGTATCAAGTGAAGTCTCAAGCGATTCAAATTGTGACTTCAGTCCAAGTCAGCTGACTCGAGTCCCCACCTCTGATATCTCCAGTTGACGCTTCACCAGATACACAGTCTGCCATCATTCTTTAAAAGATCCCATCGTTTCCCTCCTCGACAGACACGCTGTATTTCTTCGGGGACAACAACTTCACCGAGTGGCGAAGCCTGTTTGACCACTACAAGTCTCCGCCATACGTCCTGCCTCGCACTACTGGGGCGCACAGCTTTGGGATCGCAGGTCAGTCTTCTTCTGTTCGGCTGAATCGTCCCGAGTGCGGTCTGCGCTTGTATTGTTTTACAGAGAAATGTTTTTTTTTGCTCCCTGACAGGAAGACAATTCTTGGGCGTGAAAACTGTCAAATTTAAAGTATCGGCTATCGGCAGCTTCAACTCAAAAATGTTTTAATATCGGTGTTCTGAATCCCATATTGGTCAAACTCTAGTCACATTATCTCTGTTTCCCCCTGCAGGTCCAGGGACAGGCGTTCCCTTCCACTGGCACGGCCCCGGATACTCTGAGGTCATTTATGGCAGAAAGGTAAAAAAAAAAACCCAAAAAACAGCCAGCTTCTTCTTCTTCTTCTACTTTCTGCATGTTGATTTCTTGGTCTGTAAGTCTGAAAGTCTCGCTCTGCATGCTGCATACTAAATAGCTTGTAGCGGGTTCACACACAACATGGGAAGGGGAGGAGAAGGGGAATCGGTGTAACTTTTTCTGATATATTAATATTAACGTCCCCATGAAATGAACTCCCATTACTTTCACTCCTGGAAAACAGAGTATCTTTAACAGTGACTTCATGCTGCAGCAGGAGGCGTAAATAAAATCTCCAACCCATCACAGATTTTTGATCTTTCTCTCCCTGACTGATCTCCCATTAGTTGTCATGCCAAACATCTGGCCCATCCCACATGGGATTACAGGACACCACCATTTTACAAAACATACATCTTCTGGTGATACATATAAGAACAAAAAAATTAAATAAAATAAATGACCACATTATAAAGTACTACTATATTCTTTCAAATAACATTTGAACAATACACTGAAAAGAACTGCTACAAACTTAGTTTATCTTGATAAAGAGCTTTTTTTCTCATCTCCCAGGCTTTCTAAATGTTTCATAAGCAAACAGCCAACTCAATCTTTGTGCATCATCCATATTTACAAAATCAATCTGTTTTTATCTTACTAAACAAAGTATTGCACAGTTCCCAATAAAAAGGGCAATAGAAAACAAAGTGAAACTCATTTTCTATATCAGTTAAACATTGAACATTGAATTTCTGAATGATTCTTCCCTGCATTGTGTCCCGCCCCCACATCCTGTTTCAACAGGAAATGCATCAAATCAAGGAAGTAAAGATGCCATTTCATGGGGTCTTTAATGGAGATAAATGTCAAAATGTTCCAAGCTACATTGTACACTTACTAGCACACATGTTGGGCTTTCACAACCGCTGTCTGATGAGAGTTGAGTCTGCCGAACTCTAATTACTTTGGGTGTCTTCACACAGCGCTGGTTCCTCTACCCGCCAGAGAATGAGCCTCATTTCCACCCCAACCGCACCACTCTGTCCTGGGTAACGGACACCTACCCCCTCCTGCCGCAGGAGGAGGCTCCGCTGGAGTGCACCATCCGGCCCGGAGAGGTGAGAACAACTCAACTCCAGTTCAGCTGAGAAAGGGGAACTGTAATTTGAAGAAAAAAAAAAAAAACCTACAGGAAACAGAACTGGAATTGAATTGGAATTTCAGGAATTTAAATTTAATTCAGTGAAATTACATGTTTTTTTCATACCACATATCTGAGATTACATGTAGTGTTATGAATTATCAATACTGAATATCATAAAATGTTAAAGGAATCGTTCAGGTGGTATTTGATGCAGAACATGTTATCGTAATATATACAGTATGATTGAATGCATTTGATTTAACTCTAGTCTTTTATTTGATGCATAATGTTTGATTCATGGGTCAAGACGAGCTCTCTTAGAAGTGGAATTTCATGGATTTAAATTCTGTTTCTTGTCATTTCAATTCAATTCACATTCTGTTTCCTTACAGTTGGGTAACATTCACATTCACACTCCAACTCTGGGTATTGAATTTGAATTTACCATGCAATAGGCCTGTTTCATTTCATACAGTGTGAGATGTAATATTGCAGTGTGTGGGTCCTGTAGAATGTGGTTACATCAGATCAGGTCACTGAGGAAGACGTGATTGAAACATTAAACATTTGCTTGTCGCTCTTGTGATAAAAATATGTTTTTGTCATTTACTCTAATATTCTTGCTAATGTTACTATTTCTGTTACTTTGATAGGCTTTTTTTATTATTGTTTGATCACGCTTTTCTTATTTTGCCACAGAAAAAAGCCTGTCCAGCTCTTGTTAAAATAAAGTTGAATGAATTTGTAGTAAGAAAGGCAACTTGGGGATCCTGCCAAAAAAAATAACCTTTTTGGTAAGCAATGTATTGAGGAAAAAAACACACAGACCAAACTTAGATATTTGGATTCACCAAGGGAATCCTGGATTTCTTCCTCTCTTGCCTCATGGCCTCCATAGTTAAACCTCCCAGAGTGACAGAAACAAGTCTGGAAGGAACACTAAGAAGTTATTTCCTACAGTGTATTTCCTTAAGACCATCCTGATCACGTGACCTCACAGTATTTCCTAACAGCAGATCTTTCTCCACAGTTGCTGTATTTCCCCGACCGCTGGTGGCACGCCACTCTCAACCTGGACACCAGTGTTTTCATCTCCACCTTCCTGGGCTGAGACTCCATCCGCTCTCCTCTCCTCTGATGCACTTTGACAGGAGGACAGGAGGACGGACACAGCCGATCAGACTCAACAAGGGACCCGATCTGATCTTCCACATGAGTGATTATGCTGATCAACAAAGAGACTGATAAATTGTGATTTTGTTGATGTTGTGGTCTGGGAATGACACAACCTCCAAATTTAACACCAGGGACCAAATAACATTCCAGTCGATTCCTCACTCTGCTCTCCTCACCGGTTTAACTGGTGTCAGAGAGCAGACTGCCATCTTAATATGCAGCTACGCTTTGTAATTATTGTGTGTATTTAATGTCTTAATGACCAATCAAGCAAATGGAGATGATTGGCTGAGGCTCAGGTTTTAAGTTCAAACCCTCTGCTCACTACTGAGAAAATCAGGCATCATACATCAGGGAAAAATGTAGATGGAAATACATGTGAGACTTATTAACTGTCTAGTCCTGTTTTGTTTTCTGTACTGATTTACCATTTTGCTTAGTTCTGGATAACAGATTTGGTATTTTCATTCCATGGAAGAGTTGATTTTACTGTAGTTACACAGATTATGCTTTGCTGCCTCGATCAAACCAAATGTAATTACAAATGTAATTTAAGTAAAAACTGTCAAAGTCTCTGTCTGTTTTTATTCTATTTGTTAGAAACTTGCAATGACTGGGTTTCAGTTTTTATTGGTCTGTTGATAACATGAACTGTCATGGAATAACACAGTAAGAACATTATCTGTCCCCCCCGGCACACACACATCCCAATACAGCACTTTAATATTAATGAAGCTAATACACGTTTTCAAACTCCTAGGGTCGAAAGATGCTTTAAATAATAATGAAGTACTGTAACACCTAACCCACAATACTGATACCAGATTATTATGTATGGGGCGGGGTGTTTGTGGCATCACAAGTTACAAATAAGGCATTTGTCCAAATTTTAAAGGTTATTAGAAGATCAACTAGTAAACCAGGATCACTCCGACCGCTGAATATTAATCATCAAGGAGTTTTCTGTACTCTTTGTATTGGACGATACTGGTCTGGTATTGTATTACAGTACAACTCTGTACTCACTGTACAGTAGTATTGAGCTAACCCTATCTTTTTTCAAATTATTTGTGCAAATTGCAGTGGAGATGTGCAAATAGTAGATGATGCTCAGAGTTATGGGTCCTAAACTTGAAATCATTAAAATGTCACACTGGGGAAAAAGGTGTTTCAGAAGCAGAGCATCCTCAGGATTAGACAACTGCTTCCCCAACGCTGAGCGCTATAATGTCAAAACCCACAAGGCCTCACTCTGGAGCATCATGACAAAAACACACCATAGTGTCAGGAAACTTGTGATTGGAGTTTCCCAGGAAAAGACAACAGGGAATAATGTCTTATTTGGGGAGGTATTCTACTCATGTTATTAGGAATAAATTCATAATGTAGGAATATGGTATATACACTAACTCTGAAGCTGGCAAAAAAGGGATTTGCCAGTATGCACTAGGTTTAGACTGATACATTGTTTAGCCAATATATTGGGCCGATATTGGCATTTTATTAAAAATCAGACATGGTCCAGGCAGTGTCAAGGCTTTTCCAGCCTGACAAGAACTAAATGAAGGGGGAAACACTGAATACTTGTCATTTTTTGGAATCAAAATAGTCAAACTTAAAGACTGAATATTTTCAGAAAATATTGGCAGCAGCTTTCATAAACCCGTATCGGTCGAAGCCTCGTGTTCACATCAGCAGGCGGCTGATCTGGTAGCAGACAGGTTGAACAGCTGAATGACAAGATAACGGTCTTCAGAGGAACTCGTTATACAGCACGATCAGCAACCAACATTTATATTATGATTGTGTCACATCACTCAGTGATGACAGCAGCACTGTTTTCCTCTTAGAGTTTGCCAGCAAACACAAAAGACCAGGAGAACTAGTCTTCTACTTCCATTTAAGATTATTGTTGTTGTCATGAATTGGAGGTGCAACCATGATCCTTGATAATCAGATTACTTTGATTGTAGTTACTTTGTTGATGCTTGTAGCTGCAGTGTGGATTACTTCATTAATGATTGATATGATTTTTTAGTGGTAGAAGTGTTTGTCATAAATGCTGATGGATTCTTTTTAATGGGCGGCCTGACACCATTTATAGATCGTGTGCAAGATGCTTTTTTGGTGATTTAACTTTAAGTGTGTTTGGCTAAAAACTAGGCTAAGATACTTTGGTCCAGATTCACTAAAGATTTTCACCGATTACGACCAAAATTCCCAAATCTGAATTCCCAATCACAGCGCTATTCACTAACCGTATGCAGCCAAGTGGAAAGCTGCCCAATACCCGCGGTCCAAAAATAAACTCTTGGTCGTGCATGTAAATTATAGGTAAATCACATTATCTTGCCCACATATTTATTTGTAGGCGAGGTCATGCAAATTCGAGATTGCACCCAATCCACTAACACTTCGCAATACCAACTCCCCCAAATTATTGTAGCACACACAAGATCCTTTGAAAGGAGAAATAAAGACTTTGTGCCAAGAGAAAGGGAAGAGCCTTTTCCATCCTAGAACCTCAGACCAGATCCGAGAACGCTCCGATTATGATGAGACTCTGGGATGTAAAGGGTGCAGCTTTTGTGGATTAGTTTTACTGCTGATTTGCACTTGGAATTGGTGATCATGGGGATAATTGCTGCCACAGTGTTCGTTTGTTCCACAACTTGATTTGCATTTCTTAGTAAATAAGAGAAAAAATCTAAGCTCAAACAACTGAGGCGTAAAAAATGCGCAGATCGCCCTCACAACGTAATCTTAGTGAATTTGGACCTTAATGTTCTAGTCAGTAAGAAATAATTAAAAAGTAATAAATAGTGGATTACTTTAAAATATCAGAAACCAGCAACTGATGACTTCTCACGGACATGCAATCTGATCACATCACACTATCAGACTAATCCGCCGTTGGGCAACTGGTGACCGCCAACCGAAGCTTGTGATTCAGTCATGCAAAGTCCTTTGACGCACAGAATTGTACGGACAGATAGGCATCTCTCCCCAGTCCCATCACTTGATTATGAATATTCACAAAGAAGCGTAATAGTTGATAGTTGCGGTGCTCAGCTAACTGGTCCCTGAACATGGAAGGAGAATGGGACAGATGGAGAGAACGACCAAACACAGGAGAGGGAAACCAAGTCTAAGTGAAGGCTATTGTGACTGGACACACCGATTTGTCTCGATCCACATCGTATCGATCTCTCCTCAGACCGACTTCCCTCCCTCTCTCCACTCCGTTTCATCTCATGTCACTGCTCAATAGTCCTCCACCCAGCCGTTCTCCAAAATAAAAGCATCGATGACTTCCTTCATAGCCAGGTTGGGGATGAGCTGGTCTTGGGTCAGCGGGGTGCGGGTCACTGGGTCAAAATGGCCGACTCGCTGGAAGGGAAGAACACACACATAACACATAATGTGATGTTTCATTTGCTGGACATAAATATATGAATTGTTTCACCTCCCAAAAATATCAAGCCCACTGTCCAGCAAACAATCCAAACAGAGTGTGACCTTAGACACTCCTGCTGCAGATACTCAGTTTAACAGGTACAACAAACAACATGAAATCATTTTGGGGATGAAATAAAATCAACAACTTACATACACAAGCTTATTTTTTACATTTACATTACATAGACAAGATCATTTCTACAGAAGAGGATTAGTAGCCTGGTAAGACCATCCTGGTCACGTGACCTCACATTCTGTTTCGCTCCACGGATCAGTCTGGACTTCTAGCCGCCCGCATCGATTTCCTGAAATTACACTGTAACCGGGCCAATCAGGGACTGCGTCGTAGTTGATGACGTGAAATACAGGCCGCCGCTGGCAAAACAGTAATGGCGTCTCCCGAAGCGACGAGCGGAAACGTTAACTTCAGTAGAGTAAACACAGCCATAAGTGCAGTTATTGCAGAAATAGACTCAATAACAACAATTAAACAAGAACAAGAGTACGCACTAGCGGACTAACGGCGGAAAAGACGTTTTCGCCGTTCTGCTGATTGGCTGAAGGAGTTTGTCTGTCAAGGCAAGTACTCCCGCCCGCTGAAATCGATGTGGGCGGCTAGAAGTCCAGACTGATCCGTGGGGCGAAACAGAACGTGAGGTCACGTGATCAGGATGGTCTTACCAGGCTAGAGGATTAGGGCCACGTGAAAAATCTATTTGAGTTCTGACATTAATCTCAGAATTCCGAGAATAAAGTCAGAAACTCAGAATGAAGCGCTAATCCTCTTCTGTACAACATACAACCATACATTTATCAAATCATCTAATACGGCAAAACAGCAATGTGAAACTCGGAGAAAAACAACCCGACAAGGAGCCTCTACTGCCAACGAAACGGTAAATCATGTAACGAGTAATGTAACTAATTACTGCTCCTGTTGAGGAATTAGTAAAGTACTGTGATTACTTCTTAAATGAGTAATAAGTAGGGTTAGGGTTAGTAAGAGCGACTTGCCCAACGCCGTTTACCTGCAGGTGCTCCTCGATGTCTTTGCGGTCGTAGGTGATGCCGCTGGGCGTGATGCACGGCTCTCTCATCAACTCAAAGCTGATCTTCCCACACAGGTAGTCTGGGATCTCACGCTTCTGTCAAACAGACACCAGCCAGTTCCACCTGGGTCTGGTTATCTTAGCTTCATCTTAAAAGAGACAGTCCACCTAAATTACTTCCGATTACTTAAACTGAAATCCATTTTAAGACTGGAGTGAATAGTAATGAATTTTGTTTTTTCTGTATCAGCAATACCAATGCATAGATTCCCTTTGTCTTTCAAGTTTCCCGGTGTATTTTCTTTTAGAGGAAACTCACTTTACTCACTTCTTTTCTGTAATGTCAAGACAATAAATAAGCGGAAACTAACAATGCACAGATTCCAGTTTTGTAATAATAATAATATAATAATAGAATAGAATAATAATTTCATCTCTTTAATAACTACTCAGCTGTTAATAAACCATGTGTATGACTGTACTCTGCTTGGGATCAGTTTAATCTCCCTAGGACAGTATATACTTCACTGAAACTGTGAAAACAAAGTCTTCACTTGCCTTACAGAGGAAGAAATCCACATCCTACAACTAGGCTGAATTATTCCATACTACCTCCGTTAACTCTGGTTTACTTTAATAGTTTTACCAGCATGTTTCACTATACTGAAGTCCGTATACAGCATGTTTTAGGCTCGATAAGTTAACTTAAACGGATAAGATTGCCACTCTTTTTCTCTATATCCACTCAAGTGTTGTTTGCCTGATATTGATGCTCAGGATCATTTAATCCCTTTCTAAAACCATAGTTCCCCTTTCTGTATAAAAAGGAAAGAGCCTACTTGAGCAGAGGTTAGGTCATTAGTCACAAACACTAACCTTCCTCTTCTCATCTACTTGAGAGAACAGCTCCTCCATGTCTGCAAGGTACTTGTCCTGTGGGAGGAAAGAGACAGGAGAGTTTTAAGATAAGATAAGATATCACTTTATTAATCCCCATGGGGAAATTCAGGTGCCACAGCAGCAACTGGCAGAACAGTAGCAGGGAAAAATAAGTACAGAAGATAATAAAGAGAAGAGGTAATAAGATGAAAAAAAAAATAAAGGTAATGTACATAATATAAAACTATAGAGACAGTGCAAAAATGTAAATAAATGCAAACAATAATAATAAATGCAGAGTTCTCAAATCAGGGGTTTTGTAGGTTTTAAATAAATAACACAATCAAAATTGAAACACACTGGGGTTAATAGATAGTTACAGGACAAATCCACCCACAAACACTTTAAAACTGTTACATTTCTGGGTCCATTTTGTTGTTTGGTGGTATATTTTTTGTATTTCCATGAATAACTGGCCACACGTAGACGAGGTGACGTCACACTGAGATATTTCCAGCACCTGAGTTTGATATCAGAAAATGTTTCAGCGAACTAAAACATCAACAGTAAACGTCAGATTTTGGTGTCAGTCCCTCAAAATCAAAGAGCGAGGGCTGTTTTCAATTTCAACGTTCAGCCAATCACACAGGGAGAAAGCCATCGTAGAAGAGGCAGAGAGACCAATTTCTCCACCCACAGGAGCAGGAGATAGACCAGAATGCATTGCAGCCACAAGACATGTTGTGTTTTGAGTAAGGGGGCATGGCCGGCTATATTTATATGCCCATAAGCCCACTTTTAATTCAAAACAACAAGGTCACGCCTGTTCTCTCGAGGTTATCAAAAAGGCATTTTGGGAATAGTTTGGAAATCAGTGACAGATGTAGAACTAGTCGAGGCAGGCGGACAGAGAGTGGGTACACCAAACAGTACCCAACAACAAAATAACTCAAACATTACAGATACACATGTAATAACAGTGTAAGAGTATCTGAGGGTGGTAGGGTAGTATCTGCGAGTTTTCAATGGAGAACTACATTTCAAGGCTTGCCAAAACTTTGTGTTTGGACTAGGGTCACGGTGAAAATCCTACATGTTTTGACTGGATCTTGTTGAGTTTGTGTTGACTCCTGCTGTCCTCGGACTTGTCCTCTTGTTTCTGTCGGCAGCCCTCCAGCTCTCTGTGGATTAGACCACACAGAGGCAGAACACAAGTCAACACAGTGCAGGCCCCGGGCCAATCAGAGTCGAGGACTGCCTGACCCTAGCAACAGCAATAATTTGGGGAAGAAAGCAAAGATTTCAGAGTGTGGCGATCGCCCAAATTGTGTTGTCACGGATAATGGGAGATATGTTTCCGGCTATCAGTCTGTTTTGGTTTTTTTTAATTTTCATTGCATTCGCTCACCTCTCTTTCTCAGCGAGGATGAGTTTGGTGAGGTAGGCGTGCAGCTCGTTCTCCTGGTTGATCCGCTTCTCCTCCATGCTGTTCCAGCGCTTCTTCTTCGCTATTCGCAGAGCGCTGGGAATGTCATCGCCAAAGTTCAGCCGCTGCTCCTTCGCTAGGTTATAAGCTGGCAAAAAAAAATAAAGACGCACTAGATGTTACTGTTACTTGCCTATTTCCATTTAATTGTTCCAAGTGTATGTTCAGTAGCTGCTGTCTTTGCACGTGATCACTCAGCATCTCAGCAAAACCATGTGACTCCACTTCCTGAAATGTCCGATAAACAAGATAAGGGCAAACACCAAACTCGCCCACTGTGTGATGTTGAGCCACTGTGAACAGGAACGCTTAAAGAGTTAATTCATTTTTGGTAAATCTCGTTTATTTTATTGCATGCACGTCTCTATTGTTCAGTTGGAGTCCACATCCAGCATCATCTGTCTCGTGAATCCACTGTCTCTTTTCCCAGCTCTCAATATTAACTGGCACCAGGGAAAAATACCAGGACACAGAGTGAAATAATGATAATAGTCACCTTGTCATGTTTGTATGCACAGTATCTTTAGAATGGGTTTTCACAACCAAAGTACTCGACTGATGGAGGCTCACAGAGGGACCAATATTGGCGGTTTGTGAACGCCATATTGTCTTGTTTTTAGAAAGGAGGCTTGGGCCGATGTTCGATCATATAAAATATCTAATTTTCTGCAGTATCGAACATTACCCCTGCCCCCCCGTCCTGTTTCTTAGAGTACAATTGTGCAAACTTTTAAATCTATAATCTACTAGTGGTAGGATAGTAAAAAAAAAAAATAAATAACCAAAGTTCTAGTGAAATTTTTATTTCAAGTGGGTTCCCTTTTCCACAATCAGCCCGTTTTCCTGGAAATATCAGAAATGAGCAAATTACACCAAATGGCCATCAAATTTAGAAGAATGATGTCATTTAGAAGGAATAAAATAAAATACAGGAGGAACAGTGATAATATCGTATATCACAATATTTTGGCGGGACAGCATCGCGATATTACATTCCGGATATGCCCCAAGCCTATTGGTAAGTGATAATTTTCTATCAAACTGAACTGAAACACTGGTTAAACTAGTCTTAATGCAGGCGATCCTTCCCACCTTTCTGCAGGTTGCCAATGGCTTCATCGTAGTTCTCCATCTCCAGGTGACACTGGCCCATGAAGAAGTGGGCCTTGACCGACTGGCTGTCCAGCTCCAGCGCGTGCCGGCAGTCTGCCAGGGCTTTGTCGTGCTGCTGCAGCTTCACGTAGCACAGCGCCCGGTTCGTGTAGTACGCCGGCACAGACGGACTGTGGCTCTAGGAAGAGGGAGTGCATTTTATTTATTTAGATCTGCATTCTTTAGGAGTTCACAATATATTCCTAACACATTTACTATCAACACTTTTATTACATGGCATCATTTGTCAGTTGAAAATATGTGGCTCTACTTTCTGTTGATCCCCCATTTCCTACTTCATCATCTACACCAGTGGTTCTCAACCTGGGGGTCAGGACGCCCCAGGGGGTCACAAGATAATTTCAGTGTCGTGACATGATTTATGGGATAAGAAAAACACGTATTTCTATCATACAAATTCATGATTATGTCCATTTTTTTCTCAAATTTTTGCTTTTTTCTTGTGAAATACTGAACAGTTTTCAGCCTCTAGGTCTTCTCTGATATCAAATGAAACAAACTGAAAAGGGAAAATCATTCTTTGGTCTTTGATGGAGGGTCGGGAGTAGGAATCACTTCATTTTAAGGGGTCACAAGCCAAAAAGGCTGAGAACCACTGATCTACACCAGTGGTTTCCAACCGTGTGCCATAGAGAGCCATGTGTCTGCAGGTTTTGATTCCGCCCAAACACTCAGCAGCTGATTTCTCTGATTAGTTCCTCCTCTCTGGCTGAAGGTGTGTTAATCAGTGAAATCAGCTGCTGTAGCATCTGGTTGGAACGGCTGGTGACCTCTGACCTACACACAGGACCAGGTGTATGCATGCGTGAGGCTGAACACACACGTGACAGACGCAGAAACACACACACACACCCCTGCCTACTTCCTGTCACCCAGTCCTTACGATGGCTTTGCTGTAGCAGGCGGCGGCCTCCAGGTACTTGCGGCTCAGAAAGAGTCGGTTGCCCTGCTCCTTCAGCTCCTGAGCGGAGACGGAGACACTCTTCTCAGGGCTTTCCGCCATCTTGTCCACCAGGCTCGCTGCACCGGCGGCAGCTGCCTCTCCGCCTTGCTTCCCTATCCTGCTGCTTAAGACCGACAGGCAGCGCAGAAACTGAGCTAAGGGAAAAGAGAGAGAGGTACAGTAATAAACACAACAGCACACAACAATTCTGGCAAAAATGTTTCTTCTCCAACCCAGTGCTGTTTTATTTTAATAACTCAGAAGCATCCAATGGCGTAGAGAAGCACAACTGTTGTGCTTGTTGTGATAAAAGCACCAAATGTGGCACAGAGAACATTTTATATTATTAATGAAAATGGATGGGCTTGTTGTTCACAGGAAAAAAAAACTGCTGGGGGATCTTTTCTGTCATTTGGAAGTATGTGAACCGACAGAGATTTTTCTGGAGTTCAAGGTAGAGAAACCATTGAAACATTAGGTCACTGCAAAGTTGGCTACTGAGGCCCAATTTTCCCAAATGGCTGCAATATGGAACACCATGCTATCTTTGCACAATTTCTAACTAACAAATCACTGATGACATGGTAGAGGGGCTGGTGATACTGGATCCTGTCCCTCAGCCCCACAACCTGTTTTTCAAAAATGGTGTCTGGAACAATCTTTGAATCATGTGAATCATATTAACTGGATTTCAGTTAACTGATCAGCTGTCACAATGTTCTCCATGACCACCTACTCTTTCAAACTTGCCATCAAACGGCGGTGATTTCAGTGATGAGGGACCAGGCATAGTTCTGTTGCTAGAGGTCACCATGTATGTGTAGATATATACATATA